>NC_090260.1:54734627-54844627 GCF_037325665.1 Littorina saxatilis
GCTATTGCCGCGGCCCGTTGTTGCCGCGGCCCGTTATTGCCGCAACCCGCTATTGCCGCAACCCGCTAGAGGGATAGAGAATCTATAATGCCATTGGCATTATTGCTTGCTACATATGAACAGCAGGTGCTGTACTGGCCGGTTACAACTCGCTATTGCCGCGGCCCGTTGTTGCCGCGGCCCGTTATTACCGCAACCCGCTATTGCCGTAACCCGCTATTGCCGCGGAACTTTCCCGCAATAAAGATTCCCTGATTCCGTGTTTTTTTTTTCAAATTTTCAAAATATAAGAATGTGCTTTCATCGAGTGAATGTATGAAGCTGAGATAAAGTCATAATGCTGTATCTGCTCCACATACCATCCAACCAACCACACATCTATCTCAACCTTACAATGTCTGACCATTCAACCAGTGTCAGATGAAATTATTATATTCGTGACAATTTTATTGCAACAAAGAAATGTGTGTCGTGACCACATTTGTGTCTCATCTCTTTTCTCTCTCACACCACAAGCAGCAGCAATACACCGCATAACGACACGTGCACTCACTTACACACAGGCTTTTGTAGATTGCACAAGGCAGCAGCAATCCTCACAGACAGGGTCATAACTGGGTTCAGTTCAGATGGAGTCGTTTCCGAGAGTAATCTAAACTCTTTCAGCCGACCTATGGCCCTCTCCACATGAATTCTCACTGCGGCTATTCTTCTAGTCTTAATTATTGCAGCATATGACATGTGTTTACCAAGAGCAAATGGCGGAATGTTAAGTGTAGCCTTGTGCAGTATAACCAAATCACGAATCAAAAAACCTCTGTCGGCCATGACATCATCACCTTTCTGCAACTGTTCTAAAAATCCTGACACTTCCACCATTTTCCTATCAGAAATGGATCCAGTCCACAAATCAGATACAAAGCTGAAAGTACCCTGTGGAGTAATTCCAACCAGACATTTGGCTGTATTTCTGTGTTTATAAGATGAGAAAGTCTTTCGCTGTGCTGATGGTAGGGAAGGTCTCTGAATGGTGAACTCCGTACAATCTATTATGACTCTTGTCTTCGGAAAAAAAAACGGAACGCTTTTGGAAGTCTTGCTTGAATTTGTTGGCTCGTGGGCCATGTGACTATGAAAAACAACTCCCTGCCTAAAAGATTAATCCAGGTTGTAACAGTCCTGCTGTTTGTGCTTCCACTTACAACCATCAGGTCAGCCAGCAGTTCTACCTCCATCGCACGCCACAGACGAAGTAGAGTAATAAGCAGTTCATCTTTCAGGTCAAGAAGTCTTCTCCTCCTGCTGTGGTCTCGCTTAGGTACTACCTGTGAGTGTGACATACAGAAATGTACACTGCTTATAATCAATATAACATTTGATTAAAAAAAAAAACGGCCTGCCACAACCATGGTGTAAATCGGTGTGCTTTGTTTGCTGGTCCGAAACAGCCATTTTTGAGCAGTTCGGGCCTACACGGAATTATAGTGTACTTATTGGTCAATTGACCCCACCCCTCACCCCCCCAAAAAAAAAGAAAAAAAAAGAAAAAAAGCCTAGATTGATTCACTTACAAAGCAACCATCCCTTGTAATGGATGGCAAGGTCTTTGTGCTTTATTTATATTTTAGATGTACATTTATTATATACTTCTAGGTCCTCTAGATTTGATAAACCAAATTACCCCATCGCTGCCAGTCTCTTCTCCTCTCCAGTATGTCATTCTTTCTGCTTTCTTGCGGACATAGTTGAAGATGAGAGAAAAGCCAGCCAGTGAGACACCTGCAAGTATTCAAAACACAAATGTTGGGAACATAATAGTAGGCATGTGCAATACATAATTATGTAATCCCAAAGGTAAACAAATATACTGTTTCGGTTTCCAGACCTGCCCTAAATGTTACATCTTATCTTGGCCCTACAATTTATGTATAATGTGATGAAGCAAGATGAGTGTAATATGCTGTAAATTATAGTCCTACCTGTGTAAAATATGCAGCTTTCATTGTCTTTAAAAACTGCTGCCCTGAAAAGTCCCCTTCTCAGTCCTGGAAACTTTGACTCAAGTCCTTGTCGGACAGTTCGTTGAAAGCCACTCAAGACTGAAGACCTGATAGAAGACCAAAAACCAAAAATTAAAGGAAACGCAGGTAAAACAAGTCGCGTAAGGCGAAAATACAACATTTAGTCAAGTAGCTGTCGAACTCACAGAATGAAACTGAACGCAATGCAATTTTTCAGCAGGACCGTATACTCGTAGCATCGTCAGTCCACCGCTCATGCTCATGGCAAAGGCAGTGAAATTGACAAGAAGAGCGGTTTAGTAGTTGCGCTGAGAAGGATAGCACGCTTTTTTGTACCTCTCTTCGTTTTAACTTTCTGAGCGTGTTTTTAATCCAAACATATCATATCTATATGTTTTTGGAATCAGGAACCGACAAGGAATAAGATGAAAGTGTTTTTAAATTGATTTCGAAAATTTAATTTTGATAATAATTTTTATATTTTTAATTTTCAGAGCTTGTTTTTAATCCAAATATAACATATTTATATGTTTTTGGAATCAGAAAATGATGGAGAATAAGATAAACGTAAATTTGGATCGTTTTATAAAAAATTGTTGTTTTTTTTACAATTTTCAGATTTTTAATGACCAAAGTCATTAATTAATGTTTACGCCACCACGCTGAAATGCAATACCGAAGTACTTCCGGCGTCAACTCGCCTGGCTGGCTGAGCGACGAACGGGAAATGTTTTTGTCTTGTTTACCCTGTTCCTGCGAGTGAACGTGTTTGATACTTGTTTGATGACTTCATTATGGACTGGACCTACCTTCTATCGATTCTTCATGCTCCGATGCACGTCAGGTTGGCGATATTCTTCTTTTTCATTTGGATTCGCCCGCAAATTCTGAACGTTCACTGCCCGCCACTAACTCTCCCGCCCGCTTCAGTTACCTGTCCCCCGCAGGCTGTACCAGCGATAGCTGTCACGGGCGGTGTACGCGACTGCACGACGCAAGGTGTGCAGCACAGCGAGTGCCAACACGGCTTGCACGGCTCGCTCTTCAGTCACTCCACCGCTCAACACAGCACAAGAAAACAAAGGTACACACGGGGCCAACTGTTGTGTAGAACATGCATTCAACCATCGCTGCTTTCCTCCGATGTCAAATCGCGCTTGAGGGAACTCTGCATTGGGTTTCATCTCCCTCGGAAACACACCCATCGAGGTGGAAAGAGGAAACAGAGAAAAATACAGGTTATCACGTCCACTCCAGGAAACACTTGTACATCGCGTGAAACCGATCGTCGCGACCAAGCTGCTGTCCATCAGCGATCTTCTGCCAACCATCGGATTGAGACGCTCAACAGTACAAGTCATGTCTCTCCACAACCGCCACACACGCCCGATACCACAACCCCACCGCCACTACGGCAGATCGGATGTAACATGACCAACCTCATCCCCATCCCCATCCAAAACATCGACACCCTGCCCAACCAGCTGTGCGTTGCTCTTTTCAATGCCCGGTCAGTTGGACCAGCAAAGAAACGCACAGAAATCACGAACTTCATCCGTGACAACGACGTGGACGTCTTGCTGCTGACGGAGACCTGGCTGAAGGAGGCAGGCGACGAGGCGAAGGCCGCTGACCTGACACCACCCGGCTACAAGCTAGTCTCCGTCCCACGCAACCACCCTACCATCAAGCGCGGCGGCGGCCTCGCCTTCATCATCAAGAACTCCCTTGCTGACCACTGCTCCACCACAGTCAACTTCCTGTTCCCTCATCTGTCTTTCGAATTAGCTGAAATGACTCTGATTGTTAACAACCAACGAATCACATTTTTCCTGTTGTATCGGCCCCCTCCCAACAAAAAGAACAAACTCTCGGATTCCTTGTTCTTTGCTGAACTTCCTGCCTTTCTGGAACATTGTGCTGATGTCAATTGTTTTCTTCTGACCGGTGATTTTAACATTCATTATGAAGATGCAAGTGACACTCTAACCCAACAACTCTGTGATCTAGCTTCCATGTTTAGTCTTGTTCAGACTGTCGATTTCCCGACACACAACTCTGGTCATACTATTGATTTGATATTTCATATGGTTTCTGATAACCTTGTTCATTCGACTCATGCTTGTAATGATCTGAAGTCCGACCACACGTCTATTCTGTGCCACCTAGCGGCCAAGAAGCCACCTACAATGGTAAAAATAGAATCAATGCGATCTATTAACAGTATCAATATGAACGAGTTCGCTGTTGATGGTGCCGATGGTTTGACCCCCACTATGTCACTTCCGAACCTGAATCAACATCTTGGTAAGGTTCTGGACAAACATGCCCCTGTGCGTCAGCGTGAGGTGCGCCAGCGTAAGCCTACGCCGTGGTACAGCTCGGTCGCTGATCAGCTCAAGGAGCTGAAGAGTGAGCGTCGAAGGGCAGAACGTCGCTGGCGCTCCTCACCACTGACAATCAACCTGCAGATGTATGATGCCGTGAAACAGAAGGTCACCGACCTTGTGCATAATGCTAAAACGTCATTTTATTCTGCTATGGTTTCTTCCAGTGCCACATGCAAACAGCTCTTCAACAATATGACCACACTGTTAGGCACGCGTAAAAAAGCCTCCTTGCCTACCGTCTTTGACGTTCAACAACTTCCGGCCCTTTTCAGTGACTACTTCAAGAACAAAATCCTTTCGATACTTGACAGCTTTTCGCATGTTGCAAACACACAAAGCGCATTTCCTACCGATCCGTTTCAAGGCACTCCCTTTTTAGCTTTCACCACTGTGTCTGAAGACGATGTCAAGAAGTTAATTCTAAAAACCGCCCCCAAGACGTGCGAACTTGACCCGATTCCAACCAAACTACTTATTCAAAACATCGACATCCTCCTCCCTACCATCACTAACATAGTGAACGAATCACTCTCTTCTGGCGTTGTCCCCACGGAATTCAAAACCGCTTTAGTAAAGCCACTGCTGAAGAAAGCTTCTCTCAATTCCAACGAGTTGAAAAACTATAGACCTGTCTCAAACCTTCCTTTTCTATCGAAAATTCTAGAAAAACTTGTTCTCCGACAGCTTGCCTCACATCTCTCATCCCACAACCTTCTTAGTGCCCACCAGTCAGCCTATCGACCACGGCACAGCACGGAAACGGCTCTTCTTCGTATTTTGAATGACCTTCTGACCGCTCTAGACCAGGACAAAACATCCGTCCTCTTGCTTTTAGATCTGTCTGCGGCTTTTGATACGATAGACCATGACATTCTCTTTTATCGTCTAGAGCACTACTTTGGCATTAGCGAGATGGCTCTCTCTTGGATTCAAAATTATCTCTCAGACAGGAAACAGTTTGTTCTGATCGATGGCCAACAATCTGCTGAAACCTCTCTTGTGTTTGGTGTTCCTCAAGGTTCTGTGTTAGGCCCGGTGCTGTTCATTATGTACACAACACCGCTGACAACTCTCATAGAGAATCATTGTGTGCTACACGAAATCTTCGCAGATGATACGCAGATCAATCATTCCGCATCACATGACAAGTACCCAGATTTGGTTCTGTCGCTACAGGAGTGTGTGAGAGATGTCGGGGCATGGATGGAAGAGAACAAACTCAAACTAAATGACGACAAAACTGAAGCCATGCGTTTTTCATACTCCACCCCTACCCATGCTAAGTGTATTTCAGAACTCCCACAGGCCATCTCTTTGAACAATATTGACATCAAGTTCTCGGATACATCCCGTGATCTCGGAGTCTTTTTTGACAAAGATCTTAGCATGAAACAGCATGTAGTCCAAACATGTAAAGCAGCGCGAATGGAGATCCGGCGTATAGGTTCCATTCGACAGTACCTTACCGAAGACGCAACCAAAAGACTAGTCTGTTCCGGCATACTCTCTAGATTAGACTACTGTAATTCACTGCTCGCTGAATGTCCCAAATCTGTCACCAAGCCCCTGCAACTAGTCCAGAACGCTGCCGCTAGACTCGTGTTTCGAACACCTATGAAACAAAGCGTCACGCCTCTACTCAAACAGCTACATTGGCTTCCAGTGGAACAAAGAATTAAATACAAGATCTGCTGCATATTCTATCAAATTGCCGCGGGCACGGCTCCACAGTACCTGTCCGATCTCGTGCAGAAAAACAATCCTGAAAGGGTTGTCCGTTCTGCCTCCCAAAATAAATTTGTCAAAGCTCCTAAGTATCAGAGGGACGATCATGGTGGCCGCTGTCTTTCAGTCGCAGCTGATCATATCTGGAACAAACTCCCTTTGTCTCTACGTCTCAGTCCATCTCTGCCTTCTTTCAAAGCAAATCTCAAGACTCACCTCTTCAGAGAAGCATTCTATGATGATGTAGTTGTCGCGACCCTGTGAATGTGCACTTTCGGATGAACAATGTTTACTGTGTGTGTGTGTGTGTGTGTGTGTGTGTGTGTGTGTGTGTGTGTGTGTGTGTGTGTGTGTGTGTGTGTGTGTGTGAACATGTGTGGGTGTGTGTGTGTGTGCATCATAATTGTTATGTATACTGAGAGTTCGTTCCTGTAAGAGCCTCTGGATTTTTGTAACATTTATGTTTTATTTTTGGTTTTTGTTGTAAAGTGTTTATGATTGTGTTCTATTCCGTCAATGGCGTCATTCTGGTAATGATGTTGTTATTGCTTTTGTAAAGCGCTTTGTGTGTTCGAAAGCGCTATAGAAATCACCATTATTATTATTATTTAAGTCCGGGCTTCGTCGAAGATTACTTGACCAAAATTTCAACCAATTTGGTTAAAAAATGAGAGCGTGACAGTGCCGCCTCAACTTTCACGAAAAGCCGAATATGATGTCATCAAAGACATTTATCAAAAAAATTAAAAAAACTTTCGTGGATATCATACCCAGGAACTCTCATGTCAAATTTTATAAAGATCGGTCCAGTAGTTTAGTCCGAATCGCCCTACACACACACACACACACTCACACACACACACACACGCACAGACAGACAGACACACATACACCACACCCTCGTCTCGATTACCCCCTCAACGTTAAAACATTTAGTCAAAACTTGACTAAATGTAAAAACCACACAAACAATAACCGTTAAGTGCATGTGTACTAAAGTACCGTCTATGCATACACACTTACAAATGGGCTGCTAGATCATAATTTACAACTTCTGTAGATATATTAATAGCATTTTTTTTTAAATGGAATATTATTTAGAAAAGCAAAACAAAATCGTGTAGGCCTTCTTGTAAAAGCAACGAAGCTAGCTTGATTGTTTTTTCATCTTGCTATCCAATCCATGAAAGTGAAATACCAAGGTCCTGGTGGGACAGTACTGTGAGTACAGAGGGAAGGACACAGTAGGCCAAACATAATAATAGGTATGTTTACGGTGACATTGGCAACACAAAATAGGGTAGGTAGGTCAGCTTTTTTTCTTCTTTTTGGCTCACGTGAGAGTAGCCTATGCGATCGTAACTTTGTCTGTCTGTGCGTGCGTGCGTATGTGCGTGCGTGCGTGTGTATGTCTGTGGTAGAAACTCTAACATTTGAAGACGTCACATTACATTGACGTCACATTATGACGTAAGAGGGTTAGACGTCACGCGAAGGAAGTACTGAAAGTCTCGGTCATTATTATTTTGAGCGGGCCGAGACTAGTTGGCAGTCGTGTCCCTGTAAGTAGGCTACATGCAGACAGACAGATCTAGATCTAGTGTCTCGCTTTCTTGCACAGTTTCACCTATGCTCTTTCTGTGTGTGTGTGTGTGTGTGTGTGTGTGTGTGTGTGTGTGTGTGTGTCTGTGTGTGCGTGCGTGTGTGTGTGTGTGTGTGTGTGTGTGTGTGTGTGTGTGTGTGTGTGTGTGTGTGTGTGTGTGTGTGTGTGTGGCGGAGTGATTGAGTTTGTGTTACTGTTTGTCGATTTCTTACGTGAGCCTTGATGGCTTCGCCTCTTGTTCATCTATTTTTCAGCTTTGTAAAGAAACGGAAGTTAAACACGTGTGACGACCCTTTACTCCTTGCTTTGAGCTTACTTTGCTTCTGTCGTCTGCTGTTTGAGCACAAACAGCTCTATTTGGTTGCGAATTTTTGGCTTTTTATTTTTTTTTTCAGACCATCTCAAAAAAAGTTTAGGGTCGGGCCGAAAAATTAGGGTAGGTCGGGATACTGTAAACATACCTTTTTTTGATTTGTTGCCTTACCTTTTAGATCAGTCTGAACTCCTTGTGATTTTAATGTCAATTTATTCAGTTCTGGTTCCTTTGCCAAAGCCTGCTTCAAAAACGTTGGTGTAGTGGGTGTCTTCCTCAAATATTCAGGGAAAGGTATTTTCTTAGCCGGTGTGTAGCTGGATGCATTCTGTGCCGGTGTGCAGCTGGATGGAGTCTGTGCCGGTGTGTAGCTGGATGGAGTCTGTACCGGTGTGCAGCTGGATAGAGTCTGTGCCGGTGTGCAGCTGGATGGATGTGCCGGTATGCAGCTGGATGCATTCTGTGCCGGTGTGTAGCTGGATGGAGTCTGTGCCGGTGTGTAGCTGGATGGAGTCTGTGCCGGTGTGCAGCTGGATGCCGTTTGTGCAGGGTCTTCCACCAAATTTGTCTGTGTGCTGATGTTCTACAGACAGTAAAACATCAACAATGACTACAGTGGAGTCCACTGGACAAGAGTTCTGATAACACAACATTCTGATTAAAGGGCCACATTGGGCAATTGTTTGGGGGTAAAAAGTCTTTAGAAGATGATATAAACATAAAGAATAGCTATAAATGAACACATTAAAGAACACATACCCCGCTTCGCTGTCGCGCGGACTGTTTACACGTTTGGAATTTGTTCAAGAACAAATTTGCATGTGAGGCCCAAGCTAGGGGCTTTCGCTTCTCCAAGTCATAAAAGGCCTCGTTTCCAAGAATTGCCTACTTTCTGTTTTGAAACCAAACCAAAACACAGACCGTCGGCACCCAGTTTTTTTGTGTGTGTGTTTTAGGCATCAGGGCAAGTTTTCTTGTGCGTAATTCTTCATAATCTTATTCCTTTGAGCTTTTCCCTGGTTAGATCTTGGGTTTGTTTATTTAGGACATGTGTGAGAATCATCGATGCCCAACGTGGCTCTTTAACACAACGTTATGTTTTGGTCCCGCCTATGTTTTTCATTCAACATTTTATTTGGTTACCACAAACAACTGTTTAAGACAAGCAAAAAATCATGGTCCCTTTGATGTTGTTTTATCAGAGTTCCACTGTAGTTGCAACCTGCTTATGTTTTATTGCTGGTAAAAAAAAAATTAACAAGTCGCGTGGTTAATTTGAGCTTGATATCTATAAGAAGGTTTAAGACATGAAGATACAATTGGTGTATAGCTAGGTTTAGACTATTAACAGCTTGCTTTTTTATGAGACACCGTAACACACGTAACACAAAACAACAAAGCAAATTACAAATTAGTTGGATTTGGTACTTCAGTAGAAGTGTTCATAACAGCCAAAGGAATGATGTACTGTAACATTAGTTTTCCGTTGTTGTTTTTCTTTTTATCACAGCCAGTTATCATATGTTTCGTGTGTTACATGTGACAACGTTGTCACAACTTTCAATTTGATGATGCAAATCAGACATCCAGACATTCATTTCATTCAACAAACAGGGAAACTGCATACAATGATATTATGTTTTATTATGATCGACAATTTCCAACAAAACAAATAGTTTAAGAAAACACTGACTTCATCACTCTGGTACAGGACATTAACAAATACAGATTTCTAACAAAAACAGAAATCACATGCTTTTATGAGTGATGTCCATTACACGTGTTTGTGTTGGTTTAACCGACCAAAGAAGTCACCAGCTTTGGAGAATGACGCATACATATATATTAATTAATTAGTTTTCCGTGTGTGTGTGTGTGTGTGTGTGTGTGTGTGTGTGTGTGTATGCGTGTATGTATGTGTGTGTGTGTGAGTGCGTGTGTGTGGGTGTGTGTGTGTGCGTGTGTCAGTGTTGATCCTTTCTACAGAGTCACGAATTGTCCACATCCCAATACCTCTGAGCCATACACGAGCATTGGGGTGATCCGTGCGTCAAAGTTAGAAGAACACCTTTGCCGAATGGTAGCCAATGTTGATCTATAATTTAACGATTTCTATCTTAAACGAGTTCACAATCTCAATAAAATCCCCTCCGTAAGACCACTTCTCTTTCTGTGCAATGTGCCCGCCCTTTCTAAAAAAAAACCCACACACAAGTCAAGTCAAGTCAATATTTTATTTCAAAAGGGTAACATAAATTCTAAAAATAAAAAAAAAATAAAAATAATAATAACACAAATTGCGATTAATACGACAAAAAGATATGTACTCAAATATCCACCCTTCCTAAACACAATAATGTTACTTTTACTCATGTTTACCTTTAAATGAAGAGAGGACACTGCCCTGCGTAAATTATTTAACTGAGTCTGTAGACCCACAACAGTCTCTGATAACAACAATAAATCATCAGCAACCAAAAACATAAACAATTTCAAATAACCATCAGTAAATGTGGCACCACGTCTTCCATTCTCAATTATCTCAAGTGGTAACTCATTAATAAAGAGAGAAAATAAAACTGGGCTACAAACATTGCCCTGTTTAACACCAAATGTACAATTAATATAATCCGTCAACTTTGCTCCACATCTCACTTTTACTTTTACATTATCATACATACTCTTCACACATCTAAAGAGTTTCCCTTTTATACCATTGTTTAACAGAATTGGCCAGAGCAAAGCTCTGTTGATGGAATCAAACGCCTTCTCAAAATCAATAAAAGCAACATACAGCTTACGATTCAAAGAAAATTGTTTCTGTACAAAGGCCAAAAGTGTAAACATATGATCAATAGTGGAATAATTCTTCTTAAAACCAGCTTGATATTCCCCCGTACTGTTATTACATTCAATCCATTCTTGCAACCTGTTATTAATCACAGTACTATAGACCTTGCTACTAACATTACACAGCGAAATTCCAGGATAATTATTTGGATCACTCACATCGCCTTTCTTAAACAAAGGGATAACAATTGACTCTGTTCAACTTTCAGGAAATACACCTTTGGAAAACAAAAAATTAAACAAGTGTACCAAAAAGTCAATCCCTGGAGAATAAACATTTTTCAACAGTTCTCCTATTATTCCATCAGGCCCAGCAGACTTTTGAGGTTTTAACTTTCTCATTGCAATCAAAACTTCTTCTTTTAAAATAGTACGATTCAAAATACCTTCATCGTCTTCATATTCAATTTCTTCAGCCTCAATTACATATTTTTCCAATAATACTTTGAAATGCTGAAACCAGGTATCAACTGGTATGTTGTTCTTTATTTGTTTTCGTTTTGAGGATAATTTATGCATTATATTCCAAAATTCTTGTTGATCATTTACAGATTCAATACGTGTTTGTAATGTCAAATCATTATACAATCTTTTCTTTCTTTCTTACATGTTTTTATATTCCCGTCTGGCTAAACAATAAACATTGCGAGCGTGAATGTCTTCAGGCTGATTACATCTGCTTAACAATCTCCATACATTTTTTCGGGTTACTCTGCACTCTTGATCGAACCAATCATCCGATTGATTATTTGACTTCAAATAAATTCTGTTCTTCATGCAGTCAGCACTTTCCTTAACACAAGTGTTAAATAGTTCCAAAGCTCCATTCATATCAGATTCAATCAAATTTTGGGCAGACTCTAACCTTGCACACATATCATCTGCACACATCAAATTCACATACGTTTCCGCCTTCCCGCTATCCCAAACATACTTTTCAAGAAAGCAGTCTGCATTCTCACGCGTATCGTGATAAACATTATCACATGGGAACGTAACATGAAATTCAACTGGCATATGATACTCAATCCGGCCAGCCACCAACAGTTCGCTCGAAGACAGAGTAATTGCAAATAAATCATTAGACAGCAAAAAATAATCATTAACACTACTCCCCCTCTCTGACATGTACGTAGAGAGAGAGAGAGAGAGAGAGAGAGAGAGAGAGAGAGAGAGAGAGAGAGAGAGAGAGAGAGAGAGAGAGAGAGAGAGAGAGAGAGAGAGAGAGAGAGAGAGAGAGAGAGAGAGAGAGAGAGAGAGAGAGAGAGAGAGAGAACATCATTTATTCTTCAGGCCTCTAGCCCCTAGAATAGGGTCGTTACAAACAAAAATACAAGTCAAAAGTACATACAGCGGCAAAGCAACACGAAGATACAAAACTAAACACATACAGCGGCAAAGCAACAAAGATACAAAACTAAACGTACACGGTAAAGTAATACAGTCACAATCAGCCGTCTTGAGCTATGTTTTCAGTAAACTCCAGGCGAGTTTTTAGAGCAATAAACAAGTAAATGCTTAATCTACGAATATCAGATGATGAGCCGTTGCGGAGAATATTCACAAAATTTAATGATTTATATCTTGTATTTAGAAACTTAGCCCTGGCGTTTGCATACAATGGACAATCAAATACAAAGTGCTTTTCGTCTTCCACAACATCACAGAGCTTGCATAAAATATTCCTGTCCCTTCCAAATGTTCTTCTAAAACACGAAGCTCCAATAGGCAACACACCCAGACGCAATTTGGTCAAACAATCGCGGAAACATTTTTTGTCAATGAAATCAAAGTACTTCTCACTTTCAAAAACTGTTTTGAATAATCGGTAGTTTTGATAAATGTCATTACTTATAATGGAACCATTCCATTCCTGCAAATACATATCAGCCATTCTCTGTTTAAATAAAGAAATAAATGTGTTTTCACACCCCACCCCTTGTTGCAACCAAACATATCCAAACCCCGTGCTAAACAATGTAATCTTTACATGTGTTGCCCAGCATGTTTTACCTCGCTCGTCCAGGTTTTTTAACATTAAGTATGCCTGTCTGGGAATTCTGGATATATCTGGTGTCAACAGCTTCAGCCAATATTTTATGCACCTTACTGCACTGTTGATGTACAGAGGGTAGCGTCCCAGTTCTCCATACACAAACTTGTTGGATACTTTAAGAGGAACACTTAAGAACCTTTTGCATGCGAGAGAGAGAGAGAGAGAGAGAGAGAGAGAGAGAGAGAGAGAGAGAGAGAGAGAGAGAGAGAGAGAGAGAGAGAGAGAGAGAGAGAGAGAGAGAGAGAGAGAGAGAGATACCTGACAAATCTTTATGGCAATGTGTTTACACATTATTTTAGTGGGCAATTAGGTATGTGAAGCAAAGTTAGTTAGTATTGTTTGTTTTGTCCTTCTATTTGTGATTACATAATTATTTTGTTTTTTAACTTTGTAAAGTATGTTCAGAATTGAAACGTTACACCTTGTACAGAACAAAGCGTTTATTTTTGTCACAAAGTGTTATGAGTGATTTATAGCAGCTGCTGTTTTCTGCGGCCCTGACCTAGATTGATGCTGTAATTATAGGAGAGGGGTGGGAAAGGTGGCTTGAGTGAATTGTGAGTAATGGTGGTGGTGCTGCTCGAATGGCACGACCTGGACAACGTGTGACAGCAGCTTGCGGGGATTGTGCGATTTCACGGAGTCCTATCCGGTGTTTGATTTCCTATAGGACGCGCTCAGTGTCGTCTAAATAGTAGCACGTACACATTTCTCTAATCAATGTCTATAGCTATATGGAGCGTGGTTGTGTAACTCAAATCAAATGTTTGATTGAACAGAATGGTGTCCCAGATAAATAAGTGTCAGTGCTTTTGATGACAAATAAAGTTGAAATGATAAGACACAGCTGGGCTACATAAACTGGTGCATTTTGTTTTTAAGTTGACCTCAAATGTACTCTCTACGTCATTGCTTTGAATGGACTCTATTTTAAACTTCAAAACAATTTACTTGATTTGATAATCACTCACCAGCAACGGCACGCAAACCTAAAGGTCGTTGCAAGGCTGTGCACGTGTCGGGGGTTATAGTTTGAACCCTTGATTTTATGTACATGTACGTTAAGTACTCACGTATTAGATATGATTTAGTTATCACATGGCTGGGCTCTCTAAAGTATGTAGCATAGCATGCATTTTTTTGGTCAGACATATTTAATAGATTTTCTACCTCAGATTCAGTTAAATCTATATATCTATATAAGTATATCTATTATCGACGATAAAATGAAAGCATAACCTACAAAACATTATACTTGAATAGGATTGTGGCGTGCTTTGTCAAAAAAAAAAACATGTTTGGGACGTAATAATTCACGATGAAAACAAATGTAGACAATGAAGTAATAAGAAATATATTTGTTATGAGTCATTTTCCAGATGTATGTGAAAATTGGTTAGAAGACAAACCGTTGCTCTTTTCTCTGGAAATGGTGGGTATTTCCATTGTTTTGCGATCGTCGCCGGTTTTTTTCCTCGTCCAATACCCACGCACATTTGAGATCAAAAACGGGGTCACTCTTGCTTATTTTGATTCTTTTTGTAATTTAGTGTCTGCAAGTTTGTTTTTGCGAATTTTATTTGGGGGGTGTCCTGCTAGGTCTCCAGTCCACTGCATAAACACTATTTCATGTACAATAATTTTTTTTTATTCCATACAGTAAAGGAATGAATAACCTTTCTGGCAATATACTTGGTTTTAAGTTAACTGGCTGCATCACAAAGATCTACGGCTAAATGTGTCTATGTACTTTTTTAATAACGGGTATGCTCTCAAAAAGGATATGTCTGTCTCAGATGAAGTAATCAAGGTCGAGTTTGCAAGGATTGGGCTGGGTGGATGGAGGGAGGGGGTGTATAGGTAGGATGTTGGTATGATAATCTACATGGTTTAGTATTGTAATGTCACAAACACAATGGCGGTCTCATCGTGGTGGCTCGTGTAACACGTGTAGTCTTCAGATAGGCCGCATTTGTCTTTCCAACAATGGCAATAGCTACGAATTACAGTCCCAGGCAGCGATACTAAAATGCCCTACCAACTCAAGAGGTAACAAGTCGCGTAAGGCGAAAATACAACATTTAGTCAAGTAGCTGTCGAAGTCACAGAATGAAACTGAACGCAATGCAACGCAGCAAGACCGTATACTCGTAGCATCGTCAGTCCACCGCTCACGGCAAAGACAGTGATATTGACAAGAAGAGCGGGGTAGTAGTTGCGCTGAGAAGGATAGCATGCTTTTATGTACCTCTCTTCGTTTTAACTTTCTGAGCGTGTTTTTAATCCAAACATATCATATCTATATGTTTTCGGAATCAGGAACCGACAAGGAATAAGATGAAAGTGTTTCTAAATTGATTTCGAAAATTTAATTTTGATAATTTTTATATATTTAATTTTCAGAGCTTGTTTTTAATCCAAATATAACATATTTATATGTTTTTGGAATCAGCAAATGATGGAGAATAAGATGAACGTAAATTTGGATCGGTATATATATATATATATTTTTTTTTTTTACAATGTTCTGATTTTTAATGACCAAAGTCATCATATAATTGTTGAGCCACCAAGCTGAAATGCAATACCGAAGTCCGGGCTTCGTCGAAGATTACTTGACCAAAATTTCAACCAATTTGGTTAAAAAATGAGGGCGTGACGGTGCCGCCTCAACTTTCACGAAAAGCCGGATATGACGTCATCAAAGACATTTATCAAAAAAAATGAAAAAGATGTTCGGGGATATCATTCCCAGGAATTCTCATGTCAAATTTCATAAAGATCGGTCCAGTAGTTTGGTCTGAATCGCTCTACACGCACGCACACACGCACACACACATACACCACGACCCTTGTTTCCCCCTCTATGTTAAAACATTTAGTCAAAACTTGACTAAATGTAAAAACACCGTGCTCTTGCAGACAAATTATCAGAGATAACATGCCGTGATGTTTGTACATTTTTAATCTGTTTTTATTTGCCACTGTGCCAAACGTTGATCACCATTAACAGGAGCAGAACGATGAAATGAGATTTTATCACATGGCCTGATTGTTGGCTCTGTAACCTTAGTACGCTGCGTATTCAATGTTTACAGAGCCTCATTTTTGTATTTTTCCAAGATCGGTTGCAAACATAGTTTGAATTCATCCGCAAACGCCATTGATAACACAAACAACACCTTTATTCTTTTCCAAATATAAAAGCCAAAATGACACTTACAAATACATGTAAACTTGCTCAACGATGAGAACAATTATAAATTTATTGTTAGGCAGAATTTTAAAAAATATCTTTCAAGGAGCAGTGTTTTTTAGAAAAAAAAAGAAAAGCAATCAAAGGGGAAACTCTTCTTGTCAAAGCCTCTGTCGTGCAATTACTAGTCATTCAAAGAAAATGTATTTAATTCAAATACTGCTAACAAGTTTCAGCATGTATTCACTATCATTGCGGGGTTACCGGAACATTGACAATGACGAAAGAAAGATTATGTGTGTGTGTGCGCGCGCGCGTGTGTGTGTGTGTGCGTGTGTGTGTGCGTGCGTGTGTGTGTGTGTGTGTGTGTGTGTGTGTGTGTGTGTGTGTGTGTGTGTGTGTGTGTGTGTGTGTGTGAACATGTTTGAATTTATTCGGATTTTGTTCTCTTTTCTTGTTTGTATTGTGATTATGTAAGTGTAAAGCGCTCTGGGCTCGTCACCACGAGGTTTACGCGCTATATAAGTAATCGTTATTATTATTAGTATTATTATTATTATTATCAAAAGGGTGCAGTTGATTTAAGCAATATTTCGGCATACTGTCATAGACTCTTTGCTGCACCTACCCTCAACAATGACGGTGTGGGTAACTTTGCGCCGTCGAATCAGTCAACTAAACTGAAAGACATTTGACATTGTTTGCATCTGTAATTTAATGTGTGGTTTATTTTCCTTCTCAGATAACAGGACATATATACATGTCGCACATTGTCAAAGTGATGTTTTTGCTAAATTCATATATTTGCTGATGGACATGGGCCAGAAAGTGTATGTAGCTCTAAGAGCACATAACCGTTATCTGCCAGATCTAGAACTGAAAGAACGCCTTTGGCACCGTGTCATACATCTGCATTAAGCTGCAAAGACAGCCAAACAAAAGACCCATAAACACACGCGCACAAATCATACACATCCCCCGACACATTGAAAGAATAACAGGAAAAAGGTAAATGAACCCTACACACATATTTGTTTTAAACAACCCCTGTGAAATCTCAAAATAGAAGAAAGTTTGTGTTCCGTCGTGTATTTTGAGCGTGCATCATCATCTAGAAAATCGTAGTTAACTGTGTTTTGTTTTTAAAGATTAAGAGATGCTGACCGATTAATGGTCTGTCTGGGAAATGGAACATGAACTTCAATCTCTTATATTATTCAAAACCGAATCAGAAATTTGCGGCCCTATGCTCCACAGGGAGTCTACAGGAATAAGTCAAGTAAGTCAGAATCAGCAAATACAACATAACCCAACCAACTTGCATACTTTGCACTTTACTGTGTCACAAGGTATGTCACGGGATCAATAACAGGTTGTGTTGTTCAATGTAAACGCGTTACGGTGTAAGAAAAAGTATATACAAATGGGAAAATGCAGTGTATTCGTTTTGTGTAGGGTAATCAACTAAATGACATGCGTCATCCAGCAAACCACTCGATAGTGAGTCATCAGGAACAAGTCATTGATTGAAAGCCTGTCACAGCTTGTCTCTCATGAGGACACATTTTCCCCAGCAAAAGGGTATTATGAATAATGAACATCACGCGGTGATCACGCTATATATGGTGTGACACTGCCATGATTTTATTAACCGATTTGCCTCAACCTGTGGGAGACAATTAAACAACCAACTGTGTGTGTGTGTGTGTGTGTGGTAGCATGTGTGACCGTGTGTGTGACCGTGTGTGTGTGTGTGCGCTTGCGTGTGATTTGTAAAATAATAATAATAATAATAAAGTGTATTTATATTGCGCCTATCCCTTACAAAAATCAAAAATATTTGGCTCTAAGCGCATTACAACATGTGTAGGGACTTGGTACAATGAAGTCTGACAAATACAATAACACAATATACAGTCGGTCTCTTAGGTAAAACTAAAATAAAAATAAAAAGCAGCTTCGACATTTTAAACACTGCTGCTACAAAAATCATCTAACAATGCATACTGCTTTACAATATGCATTTATGTATAAATATAGTTGAAGAACATCGAGTTAGAAAAGGTTCTTATAATAAAACTATCTAGCGAACGACGAAGAAGAAGAAGAATAAAACTATCAATGTCAATGTATAACAAGTCATTCAACGTAAATGGCCAAAGAACAACAACAACAAAGCAATGATGATAAAACAGTTGTACTCAATGGCTAATAACGAGGCAGAAATAAATAGTATCGACACAAGATTAAAACAAAACATATTCCTGGAGACACATTTATACATGTATCAAATAATCAATATACAAAATACAGCCCTCGCACACTCACACACACTCGAGTATGTGTGTGTGTGTGTGTGTGTGTGTGTGTGTGTGTGTGTGTGTGTGTGTGTGTGTGTGTGTGTATGTGTGTGTGTGTGTGTGTGTGTGTGTGTGTGTGTGTTTGTGCTTACATGCGTGAATGTCTGTGCGGGCGGGTTTGTGTGTGAACATTAGAGAAAAACAGAGACAGAGACAAACAGACAGAGACAGATGAACAGTATAAATAGTATAAATGCAAACAACAAAGAGAGAGAGAGAGAGAGAGAGAGAGAGAGAGAGAGAGAGAGAGAGAGAGAGAGAGAGAGAGAGAGAGAGAGAGAGAGAGAGAGAGAGAGAGAGAGAGAGAGAGAGAGAGATTGTGCAAGAGCTCGTTGAAAACTATAAATCTGCAACAAGCACAACAACGACGATAGCGCCAATCATTGACCATAATTATACATACATACACCACAAACCTCGTTTCGATTCATCGTCTATGTTAAATCATTAGTGAAAACTTGACTAAAATGTAAAAACACACCATACAGTTCAACACAGCCAAAACTCACCCATGATGAATTCACAAACAAAACTAATGCAATGTAGGACTGTCACGTTCGAAAGAAAAGTTCCTTGTACATAAAGACACGATCACGACACCGTTGAAAGCGGCTGCATGATGTGTTCAAAGACAAATAAACGATGATGTCAAAGACAATATAAGTTTACTGAATTATGAAGCGGATCTTTATTTAGAAAGGTGACTCATCATGGAAACACCGTGCAAGAAATGACCATCCATGCACATATCATTACTACCATTTAATAACCATTAACTACATAAACAAAATCCAAGTCAGGGTGTTGATGTGTGCAATGTTAACAATTCGAGCAATGGTCTTACATTATAGAACAAGCCCGCCCAAATCTGAGACGGTGAGGCCAAGTAGGCTTCAAACAGCTAGAATGATAAGGACACACAACGTAACTTTATGAGTTGACTTCAACTGGAATCTGGCATCGCAGAGCAATAGGGCCACGCACACAGTGTATAGTATCGGCTACCAAACGGTTTTCTTTCTTTATTTGGTGTTTAACGTCGTTTTCAACCATTCAAGGTTATATCGCGACTGGGAAAGGGGGGCGATGGGATAGGGGAAAGGGGGGAGATGAGATAGAGCCACTTGTTAAGTGTTTCTTGTTCACAAAAGCACTAACCAAAAAATGCTCCAGGGGCTTGCAACGTAGTACAATATATGACCTTACTGGGAGAATGCAAGTTTCCAGTACAAAGGACTTAACATTTCTTACATACTGCTTGACTACAATCTTTACAAACATTGACTATATTCTATACAAGAAACACTTAACAAGGGTAAAAGGAGAAACAGAACCGTTAGTCGCCTCTTACGACATGCTGGGGAGCATCGGGTAAATTCTTTCTCGTCCCAACCAATATGGGACCCCCCTAACCTGCGGGGGGGTTACCAAACGGTTGCCAACTTCCTCATGCAACGGTTGACATTTTGAAAACGCTAGATAAAACGTGCTTGTTGAACACTAGCATAACCTAAAAGTGTCATCAGCATTAACAAAAACAAATCAAAATGTTTGCTCAAAAAGGGTCTTGGTGCCAGAGTCTCAGCCTGCTGCATGCAACGGTACTAAGTCATTAAACATAACGCGCAGATTGTCCAGTGTAGGGACTGCACATACTCAGGTAACAAAATCAAATCAGAATCACTCATTACACACAAAAAAACCGAATTTTCTGGTCCAGCCCGGCTGTCATTGTGCAGAATCATACAACCGTATAATGTCAGTTAACCATGACACGGGACACAGAGGCACCACCCGCAGTCATACTCAGACGTGCGAGCACATAATCGCACCCCCCACCCTCCCCTACACACACATACAAAAACGAAACACACACACACACATTCACACATGCACACACACACACACACACACACACACACACACACACACACACACACACACATACACTCACACACACACATACACACACAGACACACAAACTCACACATACACACGCACAAATACACTCACACACACACACACACACACACACACTCACACGCATGCACACACACACAAACTCGTTCTGTGTCTCCCTGCAATTCTCTGTCTATCCTTCTCAGCTTCTCTCTCTCTTCAATTCAGGCAAAAAAGTCTTTAACACGTCAGTAGCCACCTCCATTCACCCTAGCACCACATCACCCGCCCCACGTCATTCTGATGCAAAAGAAAGTCCATCATGATTTGGTCTTCTTGCTTTTGGGGGAGAGACATGTGCTTGGTAACACAACGAATCATCCCAGTCAAACTGTGTTTCAATGACATCCAATGTTTGACAATTGGACAATTCTGCCCATCTCTGCCAGGGTTTGACTTCTTCCGGTTCGTTTTCTTGATTCAGCACGTACGATTCTGGCCCATTCTTCCTGATGAAACACACTCCTTTAAACTGTGGCACTGTTACTTGAATGATGTAGCGATCTATCTGACCATGCCTATCTGGTAACGGGATAAACTTCACTGTTCCAACCGACCTTTTGTTGTCAGCATCGTTTGGTTGAGTTTGTCCAACCCACAGCAAATCACTTGCCCGTTCGTCAAAGCTTTCTTTCATTCTGCACATAAAATTATGACTCTGCAAATGACTCAGCGCAACGCCTTCAGATATGAACTTTCTGATCTGTTTCTTTTGTTCGTGAATACCAAAGTATACTAGTCCACCACCAGGAACTTTTGACAAAGCGGAAATGTATTCTCCAAGCTTATGAAAGTTCCACATACTGTCGCCTAATTGTTGTTGGGTATGCTTGTACCCAATTCGTTTTGCCTGAAGCCTCTTGTCTTCCTGAAAACGCACAGTTTGTCCATTACCCTCAAGTGGTATACGTATTTCTTGGTTTAGTTTGAAATCGTTATCTGACGGCAGATCGTCTTGCGATATGCTTGTACACACAGAGCTGTCCTCAGCCTTGTTAAATATGTACTGCATTGTAGAGTGAGATGGGTGTCTGTCAAGTCCGCTGTCCAGGGATAGGCTTGAATGGAAGGCATTCGTTCTTAAGATGCCTGTGTCATCATTGTGTGGCTCAACACGAACACGAAAATGATGGTCGTCGAGTTTTTTTCGTTCAAAAATGTCATGGTATGGCAAATGGTCAGGAGCAAGTTTCCTAATTGTGTCGTTCCATTTGTTGTCAAGACTGTTCAGGATGGCAATGTCATCTACGTGAAAGATGACGGCAATTGTTTCCTGCATATTTAACAAGGCGCAAAACAGTGCTGTGAAAGCAATCTTTTCCATCTCAGTACAAATGTTCCCCGTTTGTCCCAAAATATCTGCGATGACGATGTCAGACATAATAATCTGGATAGCACTTGATGGAAACTTCTCGGGACATAAACGGCATTCTGAAACCAACCATAGAGAAATAAGTTATTGCTATAGTATTATAGCCGCTGAACCATATGATACAATTATCATGTACATATGTAATTACTGTCTTTTGTTTAATCCTTAGGGTCAGAGATAGCACAACATATTTGTCCAAAAACGTATTTTGGGTTCTCAGCATGTTTAGGTACTTAGAATACCATAGAACGTCGCAATGTGACACCATTATCTCTGCCTTTCAAAAATGACGTCATTTGCAATTGCATACTGGATGTGACGTTCTCTCACTTAGTGAAACAGAGCTTTGAAGCAAAAGGTTTAAAGTGTAATATCCATTCAACGAATATTTTCAATCTCTAACACATTAAAACTATATATTTTTTTTAATCAGAAAATGCCAAGGAATAGACGAATGACAATGATATTTGTTTTGTTCCAAAAACAAAAAATTGGTGATTAAACGGTTTTCTTCACTTTTAAGCAAATTTGTCAATCATTCTCAACAAAACTATATATGTTAGGATAAAAGAAGCAATAAGGAATATAATGATACCAATTTCGCAAATCAAATTCCGATTTTTTGTTAAAATGAAAAATAGGCAACATTTGAATGGACATTTCATAAACATTTCATGATCTGGGTGGCCGAGTGGTAACGCACTTGAGCTCGGAAGCGAGAGTTTGCGAGTTCGACCCTGGGTCAGGGCGTTAGCAATTTTCTCCCCCCTGTCCTAACCTAGGTGGTGGGTTCAAGTGCTAGTCTTTCTGATGAGACGACAAACCGAGGTCCCTTCGTGTACACTACATTGGGGTGTGCACGTTAAAGATCCCACGATTGACAAAAGGGTCTTTCCTGGCAAAAATGTATAGGCATAGATAAAAATATCCACCAAAATACCCGTGTGACTTGGAATACTAGGCCGTGAAAAGTAGGATATGCGCCGAAATGGCTGTGATCTGCTGGCCGATGTGAATGCGTGATGTATTGTTTAAAAAAAAAAATTCATCTCACACGGCATAAATAAATCCCTGCGCCTTGAATATGTGCGCGATATAAATTGCATAAAATAAAAATAACAAGTAAAAAAATAAATCCCTGCGCTTAGAACTGTACCCACGGAATACGCGCGATATAAGCCTCATATTGATTGATTGATTGAAACAACATTTTTAATTACCAAGCTGAAATGCAATCCAATATTCCTGACCGAGTAAAAGATTATGTGACAATTGCAAGATACTTTTTGAAAAAAATAAAGCTGTGACAGCGCAGCCTCCAATTTTGCAACGGACATACATGACGTCATTAAATAACCTTATCACAAATCGGAGAAAAAAACACAAGGAAATGCCCTCAAAAATGCGTAAATCAATTTTCATACAAATTCGTTCAGTGTTTTTTTTAGATATGCTCTGCACAGACAGGCACACATACCCTATGGAGATAAATCTCACACTCAGCCCTCGTAAAATCATTCAGTGAAGTATTGACTGAATGTAAACACGAGTAATACTCCGCAAACTTGAAATGAACATTTTATAAACCAATGTGTTAGGTACCAAATGTGAAATGCCATCCTATAGTCCAAAACGAGTCAAAGATATTGTGGCACAAATATCAATAAAAATTGAATTAGAGAAATATGGTTATGACAGTGCGGCATCACCTTTTCCAAAACGGCAAACATGGGGTCATCAAAAACCATACTACAAAAACAACAAAGAACAACAACGTATCGGGTTATTATCTGGCAGTTTTCTCATACATTTTGTTTATAATAATCCATCAAGTAATGCTTTTTTACATTTAGTCAAGTTTTGACTAAATGTTTTAACGTAGAGGGGGGAATCGAGACGAGGGTCGTGGTGTATGTGCGTGTGTGCGTGTGTCTGTCTGTGTGTGTGTGTGTGTGTGTGTGTAGAGCGATTCAGACTAAACTACTGGACCGATCTTTATGAAATTTGACATGAGAGTTCCTGGTTATGAAATCCCCGAACGTTTTTTTCATTTTTTTGATAAATGTCTTTGATGACGTCATATCCGGCTTTTCGTGAAAGTTGAGGCGGCACTGTCACGCCCTCATTTTTCAACCAAATTGGTTAAATCTTTGGTCGGGTAATGTTCGACAAAGCCCGGACTTCAGTATTGCATTTCAGCGTGGTGGCTTAAAAATTAATTAATGACTTTGGTCATTAAAAATCTGAAAATTGTAAAAAAATATTTCTTTTATAAAACGATCCAAATTTACGTTTATCTTATTCTCCATCATTTGCTGATTCCAAAAACATATAAATATGTTATATTTGGATTAAAAACAAGCTCTGAAAATTAAATATTATAAAAATTTTTATCAAAATTAAATTTTCCAAATCAATTTAAAAACACTTTCATCTTATTCTTTGTCGGTTCCTGATTCCAAAAACATATAGATATGATATGTTTGGATTAAAAACACGCTCAGAAAGTTAAAACGAAGAGAGGTACAGAAAAGCGTGCTATCCTTCTTAGCGCAACTACTACCCCGCTCTTCTTGTCAATTTCACTGCCTATGCCGTGAGCGGTGGACTGACGATGCTACGAGTATACGGTCTTGCTGCGTTGCATTGCGTTCAGTTTCATTCTGTGAGTTCGACAGCTACTTGACTAAATGTTGTATTTTCGCCTTACGCGACTTGTTTTTTTTATTGGGATTGTTGTTTACACACATTCATACACTAACACATACACATACAATCAATCAATCAATCAATCAATGAGTCTTATATCGCGCATATTCCGTGGGTACAGTTCTAGGCGCTCTGCAGGGATGCCGTGTGATATGAAATTTTATACGGCCAGTAGATTGCATCCATTTCGGCGCATATTTACCTTTCACGGCCTATTATTCCAAGTCACACGGGTATAGGTAGACAATTATTAACTGTGCCTAAGCAATTTTGCCAGGAAAGACCCTTTTGTCAATCGTGGGATCTTTAACGTGCACACCCAATGTAGTGTACACGAGGGGAGGTTCGGACACCGAAGAGAGTCTGCACACAAAGTTGACTCTGTGAAATAAATTTCCGCCGAACCTGGGATCAAACTCACGCTGACAGCGGCCAACTGAATACAAATCCAGCGCGCTACCAACTGAGCTATATCCCCGCCCAATACACATACACATGCACTTACATACATACACCCTGGGGGCTTCTTAATCACAGTCAAATATTGAGTGAATGTCAGATTAGTTTTTAGGTCAGTTTATCCCATGACCCGCCTCTTTGTCTCTGTTAGCTGAGGAGGTGATTATTCTTGATAATCCATCACAACCATACGGATAATTCGTCACAACCGAGTCTCGATCTCACCGGTCCTTGGTCATTGTCTTTGATCTCAAGGTACAATTGAATAATTTATAGAGGTCATCTGCATATTTATCGTTAACTCGGAGACTACTTTCTTTAGCAAAACGATTGAAATATCCTGCGGTATAAAAGAGAGACATGCATTGATTCAAGGCACCCAACTCCAGTACTCTTCATGGGCAACCGCTTAGATCAATCCCGACAACACAGTCCTGAATCAAAATCCTGAGCGACGAAACAAGAATTAAACTAAAACAGTATGCTGACAGTTTTGTTCATTTGCTATCGCTTTTAGAGCATTGATTGCTAAATCTGGTTCAACAGAACGAGGCTGTCCCATCTGTCGTCTGCTGCAGATATATATGTCGTCTGCTGCAGATCTGTCGCTAAGCTAACTGATCAAGTTGACCAGCAACATGGAAATTGCGGTTAGAATAAAAGGTGGCGAAGAAGGTCGGATCTTGCTTGTGTTATTTTTTTCAATTTCAAAGTGAACAACGGTGTCTAGGTTTAGGTCATACAGGCAGATATATTTACAAGTTTTGACCTACATTGAATAGACCAGCAGAACAAAACTACTGCAGTACAGTACAGATAACGTACTTTTGTTTGTTTACTTGCTGAACGCCCAGTCCACCACGAAGGGTGATATCAGAGCGGTGCTGCTTGACATTTAACGTGCGCCACACACAAGACAGAAGTCGCAGCACAGGCTTTATGTCTCACCCAGTCACATTATTCTGACACCGGACCAACCAGTCCTAGCACTAACCCCATAATGCCAGACGCCATGCGGAGCAGCCACTAGATTGCCAGTTTTAAAGTCTTAGGTATGACCCGGCCGGGGTTCGAACCCATGACCTCCCGCTCACTGGGCGGACGCCTTACCACTAGGCCACCGTGTTGCGGTAGATAACGTACAGGTCTAAGACTGAACGACAGACATTAAAGTAAGGCTCACCTAAATGACGATTGAAGAAGTAAGTAATCCAAATTTGAACACTAAAGCACAACAGAACAACCAGAATTGCACACGATAATGGCAGCACAACGAATTCAGTTCGGGCCGTGCTGGTTTGATCGTTGACCCAAGTCAGTTCGCATGCAGTGTTACTGTTTGGCTGTCATCGCGCTGTTCTGTTTCGGTTTTCACACGTGGATCCCTTACATATTCAGTCGTCGGGTTTAGGTGAGCCAAAGCTTCAATACTTCGCCTGTTGTAGACGTTAAACAATACAGCTTGGAAGTTGTATGTTGGCACTGAGAGTCGGTCGCGGTACATCGCTTTCTACTTTGTCCCGGTCTTGAGTTTAAACACCTAAGGCTGGCTACTTTCTTCTTTCTTAGTGGTATGTAGCCAACATCAGCATGGTGATGAAACTGCCACTCTTGGGTGATGGTGGTTCCGGTCTATTGCTTGGTCAGAGGTGGAGTTTAGTTATGAAGAAGTTCAGGGGGGGGGGGAGGTTGGGGGCAGGGGGGGAGGGGGTGGTGGGTCAGTGGAGAGTTGCCAGCCTGGCCTGAAAGGATGCCAGGGATGGCGCTGTAGCAGTTTCTACAGGCAGGCGGTTCCACTCTGGAATGGTGCGCGGGAAGAATGTTTTCTGCCTGTAGGCTGTCCTAGAGTGGGGGATTTCGTAGGATAGAGCGTGGATCTGCCTAGTCGTGCACTTGGGTGGGCTTGGCTTTGGTGCGTGGTTGCTCTTCACTGCGACAAGGCCATGGTGGACTTTGTAGAAGGTTGTTAGTCTCGCTCGTCTCCGTCTGCTCTCAAGCGTAGGCCACTCAAGGTCTTCGAGCATGTTGTTGACGCTGGAAGTCTGGCGGAAGCGATGCGACACCCATCTGGCTGCTCTTCTTTGGACCTTTTCGAGAGAGGTAATGTCTTCAGCGGTGTGTGTGTCCCATACTGGGCTGGCATACTCTAGGATGGGTCGTACTAGTGCCTTGTATGCAGCCGCCTTGGCCTTCTTGTTGCTGAGCTTGATGTTGCGTCTAGCAAAGCCAAGTGCTCTGTTCGCCTTGGTGGTGATGTTGGCGATGTGGGTGTTCCACTTCAGGTCTTTGGTCAGGGTGACGCCGAGGTACTTGGCCTGGGTCTCCTCCTGGAGTTTCTGACCATGGAGCTGGTACTCGTATGGTAGAGTGGTACGGCGTCGGGTCATGTGTACGGTGGTGCATTTGGCAGGATGGAATGCCATCTTCCACTTCTGTTCCCAGGACGCCAGTCTGTCGAGGTCTGTTTGGAGGTTTTCTTGGTCCGCTGCTGTCTTGACGTCAGCATGGCACGCTGTGTCGTCGGCGAAAAGTCGCGCAGTCGAGGTCAGGTCTGACGGGAGATCGTTTATGTACAGCAGAAAAAGCGTCGGTCCGAGCACGGACCCTTGAGGAACGCCACTTTCCACTGGAGCTAGCTCTGAGATGGCCCCGTTGACGACGACGGACTGCTTCCTGTTGGTGAGGAAATCCTCGACCCAGGCGTTAACTTTACCACCTATGCCGTACTGACGGAGCTTATGCACGAGTAGACTGTGACTGACCTTGTCAAACACGCGGGAAAAATCCAGCACTAGAAGGTCCACCTGATGCCCTTGCTCAAGCGCGAACGAGGCCTCGTCGACAAACCCCAGCAGCTGGGTCTCGCATGATCTTCTCCGTCGGAAGCCGTGTTGTTCGCAGTAGGAGAGGATGGCGCTCACAATGATGTGTTCTAGGAGCTTGCAGGGGATAGATGTGAGGGAGATTGGTCGATAGTTCTCCGGCCTGTAACGCTCCCCTTTCTTGAAAACTGGCGTTACATGGGCTAGCTTCCAGTCTGCTGGTACCACGCCCGATTTGAGAGAGGCCTGGAACAATAGTGTTAGCGCCGGTGCAAGCTCCGTCGCTACCTCTTTCAGGACGCGGGGGCTTTGGGTTCAGGTTACGTAGGAGTTTTTCAACGCCTGGGGCCGTGATGATGATGTCTTCGAGTGGTGGTTGTTGTGGGCTGAGAGGGGGCATGGGGCAGCCGAGTTCAAAGTCTTCTACGCTGCGTTCTTCTTTGGTGCTGAAGGCAGATTCGAACTGGCGGTTTAGTAGCTCTGCTTTCTCTTTGTCATCTGTGATCAGTTTCCCAGACTCCTTGAGCGCAGAGATGCCAGAGTACTCGTTTTGCTTGGACTTAATGAAGGTCCAGAATTTCTTGTTGGGATAGGGTTTGTCATCACAGTCCTTGGTGATGAGTCCCTCCACGTAGCGCCAGTATTCTTTACTCAGCTGGCGCTGAATCAGACTCTTTAGGTCCTTGAATACTGGTTGGAGATCAGCTCTTCCTGTCTTTTTCATTAGTTTGTGAATCCGATCACGTATCTTGATCAGCTTTAGGGTCTTGTGGCTGATCCAGGGGGGGCTTCTCTTGGGGCCCAGTGTCTTCAGGGGGATGAACTGGTCGATCTGTTCATTCAGCCCTGTTTTGAGGTCTGACCAGATGGCTTCAGGGTCGTCCAGGTGTCCCGAGTGGGCGTCGAGGATGGAGGTGGTGAGTTTTTGGGTGGCAGAGCGAAGGCTGTCCCA
Source organism: Littorina saxatilis (assembly GCF_037325665.1). NCBI lineage: Eukaryota > Metazoa > Mollusca > Gastropoda > Littorinimorpha > Littorinidae > Littorina > Littorina saxatilis. Next base: position 54,763,416 of record NC_090260.1, read on the forward strand.
GTCAGCCTTGCCGTAGCAGCGAACTTGGCGCGCCTTCTGTCGGACCCGTATGGGGTTTATCTGTAGTTCGGCATATACAATGTCATAATCTGAGATCCCAGGGACAATTTCGATGCGTGGGAAGAGGCTGGGATGATTAGTCAATACTAGGACAAGGATATTCTCGCCCCTTGTGGGCACCTCAACGATCTGGTCCATTCCGACGTCAGCTATAATGTCTTTGAAGTCGTTGTGTAAGCGAGGGGAGGCACAACTTTTCTTTAAACTCTTTGACTTCCAGTCCCATCCTGGGAAGTTGAAGTCGCCGCCTAGGACGATGATGGCGTTTGAGTTTGCGGCTAGTTTGACTGATGCCTCCATCTCCCTGAGGCTGCGTTCGTCCCCAACATCTGGTCGGTAGTAGCCTCCTACCAGTAGACCACGCCTCCCGCGTAATTTGACTTTAACCCACAGGATCTCGCAGTTGGTGTCTAGGCTGGGCTCTGCTGTACATGTAAAGGAGTCAGCAACAGCTATGAGTACTCCCCCGCCATTTCTGTTCCTGTCTTTCCTGTAGGTCTTGAAGTCAGGGGGTATGATCTCGCTGGACTCCACTTCAGGGATCAGCCACGTTTCTGTCCCAATAATGATGTCAGGTTTCAGACTCTGGGCGAGTCATCTAACATCTAACACCTTACATCCTCTTCTCTTCCCCATATATCTTAACTGTTAAACTGTATCTCCAACTTCTTTTCGTCTTCTTCTTTTTATTTTGATGCCACTCCCTCATTTGTCGCTGAACCCCGCAGTTTACTCGACTCGTATTCACACAAGCCCGTCTAGCAGACGACAGTTCGAACAGTCTTGAACAGCACGGTTGCAAGCAGATTCAGCTATCAATCGAGGCAATACACTTAAAGCCAAAGCAAATAACCAAAATAATGAGAAAACCTAACGTTTGATTTGACTTCATGGTGACTCTTCTGATAATTTTTTTGGAGTTGGAATGGATCTCAACGGGTTCCCAGCTACGACAACTTTTCCAGAGTTATGCACCGCAGGCATGCCTTCGACAATCGATGTCAGTTTCAGATTGAGTTTTCAAACTACCAGGTGACTGGGTTGTGTTTTGATTACTCTCTCTCTCTCTCTCTCTCTCTCTCTCTCTCTCTCTCTCTCTCTCTCTCTCTCTCTCTCTCTATCTCTCCCTCTCTTTCTCTCTCTCTCTATACCGGTTCTGTGTAGATGGCTGTCTGTGTAAAAATTAGGGAGTATCGTCCCTTGATCCCACTCGCGATACTCGTTGAACATGCCTTTGACCATGCAGTCGTTTCAGCCAGCGAAATATCTCGACTCCCCTCTTTGAATCCATGCAGAATGTGCATATCGTATGAAGTATTCTTTATTTTCTCAATATTGACGCATATAGGCCTGTAGCTAGACGTGATATCGATTTTGACACCACAACATATTTCAGTCGAATGTTGAAAAAAGGAGTCCATCTGTAAACTCTGAATATGCAGATGACATCTATAAATTATCTAATTGTACTCTGAGATCAAAGACCGTGACCAAAGACAGGTGAGATCGAGACTCGATTGTGATGGATTATCCATATGGTAACCATTGATTATCCAGAATAATCACCTCATCATCTAACAGAGACAAAGAGGCAGGTCATGGGATAAACAGGGATATTTTAAAATGACTTTCAAAATGTAAAAGCAGATAGCAGACCTTTTTATAAGCAATATGAATGACTGAATGTCCACATACAAGTCGAATGACGCCGTCCATTATGCTGACAAATGGGAACTAGCTTTGCGCATGAATTCATTGACATGAATTTCGACTGCGGAGGCTTTTGGCAAGCTGAAAACAGGCACGGGCAGGTTTTAGTGGAAAAAGTAAGTGTTTTTAATGAAAACGTCGGAGTAATGGGATACATAGCTTACACACCTCGTCCTGAATATCTTGCATATTTTCCCTCCGGTCGATTTTCAGGTATTACCTCGCCAAAGGCTCGGTAATACATGAAAATCGACCCGAGGGAAATATCCAAGATAATCAGAACTCGGAGTGTGTAACCTATATATATATCACCCCACCATCACAAACAGAAAACAGCAAGTTATATCTAATTTCTTACTTATTTCGTCTTCATTTGAGTCATCCTGATCCGTCTCCATATGGGTTTCAGTGTCCAAGTCTCCTTCACTTGACATGTTCTGTTTTGTGAGGGAAGTCAAAGGCTTGAAGAGAGCTGTAACATAGATAACGCACGTGTAGAGAGCATGAAATAAGCTCCAATTAATGTTACCATGTATTTATTGTATGTAGTCTGATAATTGTTGTGCTATTGTACGAGCGAAACAAGATATACACTACAATACGTTGGAGGAATTATACTTGTCTTTATTCTTCGAATTGTGGCACTGTTACATTGGCATCTATGGTTTGATCCAAGCAAGCTGATAATTGTTTAAATACAATCATACGGAAGCGTATTCCTTTTTATATTTAGTCAAGTTTTGACTAAATATTTTAACATCGAGGGGGAATCGAAACGAGGGTCGTGGTGTATGTGCGTGTGTCTGTGTGTCTGTGTGTCTGTGTGTGTGTGTGTGTGTGTGTAGAGCGATTCAGACTAAACTACTGGACCGATCTTTATGAAATTTGACATGAGAGTTCCTGGGTATGAAATCCCCGAACGTTTTTTTCATTTTTTTGATAAATGTCTTTGATGACGTCATATCCGGCTTTTCGTGAAAGTTGAGGCGGCACTGTCACGCCCTCATTTTTCAACCAAATTGGTTGAAATTTTGGTCAAGTAATCTTCGACGAAGCCCGGACTTCGGTATTGCATTTCAGCTTGGTGGCTTAAAAAATAATTAATGACTTTGGTCATTAAAAATCGGAAAATTGTAAAAAAAAATAAAAATTTATAAAACGATCCAAATTTACGTTTATCTTATTCTCCATCATTTGCTGATTCCAAAAACATATAAATATGTTATATTCTGATTAAAAACAAGCTCTGAAAATTAAATATATAAAAATTATTATCAAAATTAAATTGTCCAAATCAATTTAAAAACACTTTCATCTTATTCCTTGTCGGTTCCTGATTCCAAAAACATATAGATATGATATGTTTGGATTAAAAACACGCTCAGAAAGTTAAAACAAAGAGAGGTACAGAAAAGCGTGCTATCCTTCTTAGCGCAACTACTACCCCGCTCTTCTTGTCAATTTCACTGCCTTTGTCATGAGCGGTGGACTGACGATGCTACGAGTATACGGTCTTGCTGAAAAATGGCATTGCGTTCAGTTTCATTCTGTGAGTTCGACAGCTACATGTACTTGACTAAATATTGTATTTTCGCCTTACGCGACTTGTTTTTTTTTTTTTTTTTTTAAACAGCTTTGAATATATATAACAGCAAAAATAGTGATTGTAACGAACGAGCGAACGAACGAATGAATCTTATATTACAAGTATAAAGGCTTAATTCAAATCCCATAGTAATGGAATTTGCAAAGTGATGTTTTTGAGTGTATCTTTACAGCTGGTGTAAGTCATGATTCCCTCCCTTTGTTTGTTTACCTTTTGTGTGTTATCATGGAGTAGTCTCCCTTGCTCCTCTGTTCGTTTGTTTTGGTTTATGAGACGTAAAATGTGTATCGTTACTCTGTAGTTCTTCTTTCTGTTCTGTCGTCTGTCTTCTTCTTTTTTTTCTGATATTTGTTCCTGAGGAAGACCCTAGTGGTCGAAACGTCGTGCTGTGTTATTCGTTTGGTCACCATTCATCAGTGAGGGGTCCTGATTTGGCCTATTATGGTCCGCTGGACCCGAAAAGCAACAGCTAACTAACTAACTATTCATCAGTGAGTACAGAATATGCTGGTCGTCATAAAATGCACATCAGGAGATTTGTCTGGGGTTCTTCTACTTTTTATTTGTATGATTTATGCACTTTCCGATTATCCAAGTTTAGAGAATGTTGTAATTTACTGCACGGAAGCTGGTTCAGTGCCTTCTCTAGAGCCTTTATTTTTCTATCGCATTGTATGTAGAGTTTTGTTTAATTTTGATTGAAAGTTAAATGTCGTAGCATGTATTTCATGCATTGGTTGTGTTAGGAAACGCTACCGTTGCTGAGCTTTGGTTCAGTTTTGTGTGTTGCGTGTAGTTGACTTATTTGTACTTTGTGGGAAAGTACCGATATATTTTGTAAACACAATATTTATGCTTGGACGAGAATGCAGGTGAACTTTCTAGTCCTGTCAAAACAAGTTGTTTACCATGCTGATTTAGTGTGAGTTCGTGGCGTTCGATCGGATTAAGGGCGTCGGCACCTTTTGATGTACGTCACAGAGAACGTCACCATTCTAGTCCATGGGCGGTTCGCATATAATGTAGTTGTATCGTGTTCGGTCTGGAATATTCTCGAGATTGAGTATTTACTATATATGCCAGCGCGATTTGAATGTTAAAAAAGCTTCTATTTGAGTTCTGCTAGATGTGCAGTTGTATGTATGTAATGCTAAATAAATCCTCGAACTCAATTTGACGAGTTGTTTTTCTGTTGCTGCGAAGACGGGCGACGTAGAATAAAAGAACACAACTATACGGCATTTGAGAACTTGTGGCAATCTCAAGTGTCGTGTAACAATTGGGGGCCAAGCCGGGATCTACGTTTAACGCCAAGGGTTTTCCAGCAACAAAGACAGTCAAGACAGTCACAGGAGGTAGCCATCAATCGGGTGTATCCTGAGGGATCAGTATTGAGACTACGGAACCGTGGATTCGGTGTGACTGGTGAAGAGTTTGGTAATCGCCGCAGCTCGGTACGGTGAGCGACGCCGGAGTGTATCGGGATTACAGAGGTTAGCTGCCGTTTGGACGAGACGGACTTCGTCGCGGAGCTAGTGCATTAATACTACGAAATACGACTGAGGTACGTCGCGTACGTATCGTGAGCAGAGTGCGCCGTCACGTTAGACGAGGAAGGTGGCAGCCTGCGTCTACGAAGGTGAACAGCGACGAGAGAAGCATCGGAGGTGCAGTAGAGACTGTGTTCTTTTAGAAGACTACATTCGTCTACGTTCGGGGCTGTGAAAGAATACAGACGAACGCACCGGAAAAGACCAGAATGGCTGAGTTCTGGGCAAAAGGAATTGAACTGGGACTAAAAGGCAAGCAGTTGACGGAGTTCGTCGAGTCCCAGACACGACTGCTGGCGCAGCGTGAAGAAAGACAAGCGCAGCGTGAGCGAGAAGAAAAAGAAAGACAAGCGCAGCGTGAGCGAGAAGAAAAAGAAAGACAAGCGCATCGTGAAGAAAGACAAGCGCAGCGTGAGCGTGAAGAACGACAAGCGCAGCGTGAGCGTGAAGAAAGAGAAAGAGAAGCACAGCGTGAAGAAAGGAAAATGGAGCTGAAACGCGTAGAGCTCCAGATAGAAATGGAGACCAAGCGCTTAGAGCTCCAGACAGAAATGGTGCGTGTTCAAAATGAGCACGCGGCACCACGCCAAAGAGATAACCAGCAGCAAATGCTACACAGGGCACCGAAACTTCCAGCATTCGCTGACGGGAAGGACCAGATCGACTGCTACCTTGCAAGATTCGAGAGGTTCGCTGAGAGTGCTAGATGGCAGCGCGACGACTGGGCGATTCAACTCAGCGCACATTTGACTGGGGCAGCACTTGAGGTCTACACTAGACTCTCAAACGATGACGCCAGAGACTATGATGTACTGAAGGAAGCTCTGTTGCGTTGCTACAACTTCACTGAAAGGGGCTACCGTCAACGCTTCCGCGAATGCCAGCCATTGTCTGGAGAGACACCGAGCCAGTTTGTGGAGCGCCTGTCGTCATACCTGCAGAAGTGGGTGGAGTTATCAGGTGAAGAGCAGTCATACGAGAGTCTGCGGGACTTGATCGTGAAGGAGCAGTTCCTTAATGCCTGCCCGAAGGACCTGGCGACCCGCTTGGAAGAGCAAAAACTGCGGGGTTTGAAGGACATTACTGATGCTGCTGAGCGTTATCTCATTGCTCATGGAAGGACCCTGGGGACGTCAAAGTCATCGAAACCTTTCCAGAAGAGCGGGAACCAGGGAAACCAACCTGCCAAGGGACAAACTGAGTCCGCACCATCATCCAATGAAGGGCAGAACATAACGTGTTTCCATTGCAATGCCAAGGGTCACCGAGTCGCCAACTGTCCCCAAAAGAAAAATAACGGACATGTCAATGACAAAGCGCAAGAACATCGACGGAGATATTACGACAACAAGAGGCAAATGAGTGGCTCGAACCAACAAGTATGTGCGAGCAGCGTCATACTCCCAAGGGCTGCCGAGCAAGTGGATACACCATCGGACGTGGAAGAATGTCTATCTGATGGCCAGCTTCTACTCGCCAATGGCAAGTCAATCTCTGTCGTCGCCAGCGCAGCTGTGTCAGTGTCGAACATGCCCGTGTCGAAGGGATTTGTTGAGAAGCAGGAAGTGACTGTTCTCAGAGATTCGGGCTGCAATGGGGTCATCGTCAAAGAGGATCTGGTGCCAACAGAGAAGTTCACTGGTGACTTCAAGTGGACGCTCATGGCTGACAGCAAATGCGTGAAGGCACCAGTGGCAAAGATCCAGATAGATACTCCATACTTCACCGGAGAAGTTGAGGCCGTCTGCCTGAAGAAGCCCTTGTACGATCTATTAATTGGGAACATTGGGGGTGCGAGACGTCCTGATGACCCTGATTTCGAATGGAGAATGGGCTCAGCTCAGCCTGCTGCTGAGGAGGAAGACCCACTGCCATTCGCGAATGAAGATATCAGCGAACTGTTACGAGATGACAGAGCAACTGTGCATCGCCGCGACCAGCCGCAGGTTGTAAGCGCTGTGACGACCAGAGCCCAGGCGAAGAAGGACAAAACAACTACGCCACTCAGGGTCACCAACAGTTCTGCAACTGCTGTCGTGGACAGGGATCAGCTGATTCAGCTACAGGAAGCTGATTTGACCTTGACAAAGTACAGGAGTCGTCCTGTCAAGGAGATGACTAAGGGCGAAGGCACTGTGCAATTTGAAGTGAAGGCCAAGATCCTGTACAGAGTGTTCCAGCACGCGAGAGTCAACGGTGAGAAGCCATTACGTCAAGTTCTGGTGCCTCAACCACTTAGGCGCCAGGTGATGGAGGTGGCCCACGACTCTATTATGGGAGGTCACCTGGGGGTCAAGAAGACATCGGACAGAATCCAGGCTGCGTTTTACTGGCCAGGACTGCATGCAGATGTGACTCGATTCTGCCGATCGTGCGATATTTGCCAGAAAACCATACCTCGAGGAAGGGTCCCGAAAGTGCCGTTGCAGAAGATGCCTTTGATCGACCGACCTTTCAAGAGGGTGGCCATTGACCTCATCGGCGAGATCAAACCGCCAAGTGAAGCGGGTCATCGTTGGGTACTGACCCTGGTAGACTATGCAACCAGGTACCCAGAAGCCGTGCCTCTGAAGAAAATTGACACCGAGACTGTTGCCGAGGCACTTGTGGACATTTTCAGCAGAATTGGGGTTCCTGAAGAGATCCTCACAGACCTGGGGACACAGTTTGTCTCTGAATGCATGGAAGAGGTCAACAGGCTGCTGAGCATTCGTCACTTGACTACGACACCTTATCACCCGATGTGCAATGGGCTGGTCGAAAAATTCAATGCGACGCTGAAGTCCACGCTGAAGAAACTATGCAGTGAGCAGCCAAGGCAGTGGCATCGCTACATCAATGCCTTGCTATTTGCATACAGGGAGGTGCCACAAGAGTCCACTGGATTCTCCCCGTTCGAGCTGATGTACGGGCGGACCGTGAGAGGCCCGATGCAGATACTAAAGGAATTGTGGACGAAAGATGTGGACACACCTGAAGTGAAGAACAGTTACCAGTACGTGTTCGAGTTGCGAGAGAAACTGGAGGAGACTCTCGAGATTGCGAGAGAAAACTTGAGAAAGTCTCAGGATAGCGGAAAGCACTACTACGACCGCAAAGCCGTAAACAGGAAGTTTACACCAGGTAACAAAGTGCTGATACTGCTTCCCACTGATCACAACAAACTACTGATGCAGTGGAAAGGCCCATACGAGGTTGAGGCCGTGGTAGGGATCAACGACTACAAGGTGAATGTCGGCAAGAAGTCCAAGATCTACCACGCTAACCTCCTGAAACTGTATGTGGAGAGACCTCCGGAAGCAGTACAGGTCGCAGCAAGTGTGGAAGAACCAGCCGAACTAGACGAGTTCGACGGCGAGGAACTACTGGAGTTGGGAGACCTCCACAAGAAAGAGGGAGTGGATGACGTCAAGTTAGGACCTGACCTGACAGAAGATCAGCAGAAGGAGCTGCATGATTTTATGGGCGACTTCACCCATAGGTTCTCTGATGTTCCAGGCTCTACGTCCTTGGTCGAACATGAAGTCCACCTCACATCTGACGTTCCTGTTCGCTCAAAACCATACCCTATCCCGTTTCAGGCTCGGGAATCCTTGAAGAAGGACATCGACAGCATGTTGAAGTTGGGGGTCATCCGTGAGTCATCGTCCCCTTACTCATCTCCCGTTGTTGTTGTCAAGAAGAAAGACGGTACAAACAGGGTATGCATTGACTTCAGGAAAGTCAATAAGATCACCGTGTTTGACCCTGAACCAATGCCGACGGCAACTGATCTATTCCGACAGTTAACCGGCAGTAAGATCTTCTCAAAGATCGATCTCAGCAAGGGATATTGGCAGATTCCTGTGCGCGAAGAGGACATACCAAAGACCGCCTTTGCAACTCCAGACGGAACGTATGAGTGCCTGCGGATGCCTTTTGGCATGGTGAACAGTGGTGCTATCCTGAAGAGGGGAATGCGAAAAATGCTCAAAGGAATGAAGAATGTTGTGTACTACTGGGATGATCTGCTAGTCCACACGGAGACCTTTGAGGAGCATCTGGAGACTTTGAGGGAATTGTTTTCCCGCCTGACAAAAGCTAATCTGACCGTGAGACCCAGCAAGTGCATTTTGGGGACCGACAACGTTGACTTCATAGGTCATTCACTGAAGGAAGGTCAAAAGGGGCTTTTGTTGGAAAACGTCACCAAGATCCTCAATGCGCCACGTCCTGAAACCAAGAAGCAGGTGCGATCCTTCCTTGGATTGGCTGGGTACTACAGAGAGTTCATTCCAAACTTCGCCGCCATAACGGCGCCTTTGTCGGACATGACCCGAAAAGGATGCCCCAACCGAATACTCTGGGGACCAGCTCAGGAGAAGGCATACCAGACCGTGCGCGACCTGATGTCACGAGACCCGGTGCTACGCCTTCCTGATACTGCCAAAGAGTTCATCTTGCGTACAGACGCATCGGACGAAGGGATCGGCGCCATGCTGATGCAAGAGCATGGAGGTAAACCGTTTCCGGTCAGCTATGCCAGCAAGAAGCTGTCAGGAGCCGAGAAGAACTACTCGACCATGGAGAAAGAGTGTTTAGCCATCGTGTGGGGAATCAAGAAATTTGAACTCTACCTCCAAGGGGTGAAATTCGTGCTTCAGACTGATCACAAACCCCTCACCTACCTGAACTCTGCGAAGTTTGTGAATAATCGTATCATGAGGTGGGTGATGTACTTGCAGAACTTTGATATGCGAGTGGAATCGATCAAGGGTTCAGACAATGTTGGAGCAGATTTTCTCAGCCGAGTATGTGATTAAAACTGTGTTCATTCTCCAACAGACTAATGTACATACCTGGATTTCAATCTGTTATGTATACATAATATGTGTACAGGTAGCGTTTCAATGATTGAAAGAAATTAGGTAAATTTCTTCTGGTGTTGGGGGTAATGTTAGGAAACGCTACCGTTGCTGAGCTTTGGTTCAGTTTTGTGTGTTGCGTGTAGTTGACTTATTTGTACTTTGTGGGAAAGTATCGATATTATATTTTGTAAACACAATATTTATGCTTGGACGAGAATGCAGGTGAACTTTCTAGTCCTGTCAAAACAAGTTGTTTACCATGCTGATTTAGTGTGAGTTCGTGGCGTTCGATCGGATTAAGGGCGTCGGCACCTTTTGATGTACGTCACAGAGAACGTCACCATTCTAGTCCATGGGCGGTTCGCATATAATGTAGTTGTATCGTGTTCGGTCTGGAATATTCTCGAGATTGAGTATTTACTATATATGCCAGCGCGATTTGAATGTTAAAAAAGCTTCTATTTGAGTTCTGCTAGATGTGCAGTTGTATGTATGTAATGCTAAATAAATCCTCGAACTCAATTTGACGAGTTGTTTTTCTGTTGCTGCGAAGACGGGCGACGTAGAATAAAAGAACACAACTATACGGCATTTGAGAACTTGTGGCAATCTCAAGTGTCGTGTAACAGGTTGTTAGGAATGGTTATGTAGTGTGTGATGTAATTGATTGTAAAGGTACTGCCAGAAACAAAGATCATGGGATTCTAGCCGTATTGAGGCTAATTTTTCTCACTGTAGGACGTGCTTTCAAAGTGGCACGCGCATGTTAATGCAAATACTGGCCAAGAGCCGGATTGGACAATAGCATCATCTGCTCGTTAGTAGCTGAACACTCCATTGCATTTGATTATCCTTTGACTACGCCCCCGCCCCCTCTTCTTCGTTCATTGTATGTTGCAGCTGAGTTTAATGCAGTTGTTGCACTGTTTTGTTACCAGCATTCGATATTTGAGTAAATCTATTGTGTAACTGAACATTCTTTGGTACAGCAAGTTAAAGGTGCTTTGTATGTGCTGGGACTTTTGAAAAGGTTATTTCCCTTGATGAATAATGAAGAATCAAAAGGCAAGAATGGTAGGTTATGGAACGTTTATTTACTAACACAAAAAACATTACATTTACAGAACGTCGACATAGTGTTTGTTACATTTAGTCAAGTTTTGACTAAATGTTTTAACGTAGAGGGGGAATCGAGACGAGGGTCGTGGTGTATGTGTGTCTGTGTGTCTGTGTGTGTGTGTAGAGCGATTCAGACTAAACTACTGGACCGATCTTTATGAAATTTGACATGAGAGTTCCTGGGTATGAAATCCCCATACGTTTTCTTCAATTTTTTGATAAATGTCTTTGATAACGTCATATCCGGCTTTTCGTAAAAGTTGAGGTGGCACTGTCACACCCTCATTTTTCAACCAAATTGGTTGAAATTTTGGTCAACTAATCTTCGACGAAGCCCGGACTTCGGTATTGCATTTCAGCTTGATGGCTTAAAAATTAATTAATGACTTTGGTCATTAACAATCTGAAAATTGTAAAAAAAATGTTTTTTTAAAAACGATCCAAATTTACGTTCATCTTATTTTCCATCATTTTCTGATTCCAAAAACATATCAATATGTTATATTTGGATTAAAACCAAGCTCTCAAAATTAAAAATATATAAAGTATTATCAAAATTAAATTGTCCAAATCAATTTAAAAACACTTTCATCTTATTTCTTGTCGGTTCCTGATTCCAAAAACATATAGATATGATATGTTTGGATTAAAACACGCTCAGAAAGTTAAAACGAAGAGAGGTACAGAAAAGCGTGCTATCCTTCTCAGCGCAACTACCACCCCGCTCTTCTTGACAATTTCACTGCCTTTGCCGCAAGCGGTGGACTGACGATGCTACGAGAATACGGTCTTGCTTAAAAATTGCAGTGAGTTCAGTTTCATTCTGTGAGTTCGACAGCTACTTGACTAAATGTTGTATTAAATTACATATCTTATCCCGACTCACATCTAGCATTAACCTCTGGTTTAAGTGCCGGGACGCTGAACTACGCTTCACCCCTTAAGGGGAAGTAACCCTAAAAAAGAACAGCCTAGACCCCGTAAACTGGGTCACAGGTCAAGGCATACCGTCACGTGACTGAGCACGCGAGACCGCCGCCGCCATATTGGAATACTTCACTCTTTCCTCAGCGGTCCTAGCGCTAGGACGTTGTTCTCTCGAGCTACGCATTTTGGCTTTCAGCCAGCTGCCTGGTTGGCAGTTTATCTTCACCCCGGTTATTCTTCACGGTCTCTGCTTCTACGGCTGTATTGGTGAGATCGTTCTTTGTTTGTTTTACTTGAATTTTTGCCTTGTGTCCGTCAACTTTGTTGTTGTTGTTCTACTCTCTGTGAGTTGTTTTCAACATGGCGGACAAAGAGAAGAAAAAGCCTAATACTCGACAGTTAGTTGCTGATTCTTCCCCTGCTAGTAGTCAGATAAAGATAAACCCAAAGGGACAACGGTTACTCTTGTAAAACCGGTGTCTAATTTTTCGCTTTCGGTTGATATTGTTGTACCAGCAAGCCCTACCATGCCTGTTCTAAAAGAATCTATAACAGGAGTAGGGCTCGTTCGGCTAAGCCTAAGAAGAGTGATAAGCAAGATTTCTCTTCCCTTTTCTCTTCTTTCTCCTCGCATATGTATACCATGTTTTCTCAACAGCAGCAACTTGCCGCCGATCTACAGGCTACGCGAGATGAGTTGCGTTCGCCGCCCAAGGGTGTTGGCGATGTTTCTTCACTTTCCCGCATCCGGTTGCCTCCTTTGGCCACAGTCACGTCAGCGGACTTGCGGGCGGGATAACTGGCGCACGCCAGCTTCGGAGAGATGGTCCCTCGGGACACTGTTGCTTCTGCACAGCAGGCACTCTCCGCAGGTACGTTGGGTTCGCCGGTAGCCAGGCTCTTTGGCGAAAGCGTTCCGCATAGACCGCAACTAGTAGCTCCCCCGCCTCATAGGTCAGGGAGTGAAAGTTCGACATACCTGGGGCAAACGACTCACACGAAGCGGAGCTCATGGGGTGTTGACGCGGGAATGCAATCGATGTTACATGGGTTCGCCGGTAGCCAGGCTCTTTGGCGAAAGCGTTCCGCATAGACCGCAACTAGTAGCTCCCCCGCCTCATAGGTCAGGGAGTGAAAGTTCGACATACCCGGGGCATACGACTCATACGAAGCGGAGCTCACGGGATGTTGACGCGGGAATGCAATCAATGTTACATTGATCTGGAGACCAAGGTGCACGCGGGCTGTCTATGACTTCCCCCGTCGGTGTACTTGCGTCACCACTTCCGCCTGGGCAGGAAGTTTGGCTCCATGCAGGCTCTGCACCGAAGTTCTACTTCCGGTTTGCAGTCAGCCTCGCTTCCGGTTGATCATGTCCAAGACTCGGCGAGTCACGCGGACTTTTCGACTCATACGGAAGTGGAGTCGGAGCTCGACGATCATCTCTCATTCTATGATGACGACGTTGAGTTCCAATTACCGTCAAAGCTGAAGCCAACCTTAGCTATTGCAGCACAGGTCGCTTACAATATGTTTCTGACGGCGTTGTTTCATAGGCTGGACTTGTCTTACCCCCACCATCAGCGGTGGGTGACTTCCGCCCAGCACCAACAGCAGCTGAAGGTTTTCAGTTCTCTGAGTCTTCTTTAGTTGCTTATGAGCTCTCTAATATTTTAGCAAGCTTTCCAGGCACGGCGAGCTCCCTGACTGTCGGCACGGTGCCTCTCCTCTCTGCTCATGGTCAGGCTCCAGTCGCTGCTAAGCCTTGGCTTACCACTGTCCGACTTCCACAGGCTAGTGTATCTGCCCTTGCGCGCAGGTTTTCACTCGGCCGTCGGCCTCAGAACCTTATTGACACTTTTGCCCTACTGAGTGCAGCCCTTCCGGTCACGCCGTAGCTGTCCACTCTTAGGGAGGACGGTTACCGTCAAGACAGACCTTGTCTACACAGAAGGTTCTGGTATTGGTTTGGAAGAGACAGGCAGGTACCCTCTTGATCTTGCCTCTCTCTCTGAGACACTCCTTTGGACACTCTCTCGTTCTATTAGGTCTTCCCTGGATCCGTTTGAGTTCCGGAATGACGCAAGTGTTAAAGACGTTTCGACCTTAGCTAAGGTCAACACTGAGCAGATGTCTGTCCCGGCACGCCGTTTCTCCCACGCCGTGTTTACACGAGGTCTCTCACTTCCGATTTCGCTTCGGCTGTTTGGGCGAGTGAAGGATCGTACGCATTAGCATCAGTTCGCACCACCACGGTGTTGCGGGTACTTCTGCACTGGAGTTTTTCGGCTACTTCTGGTTCGTCTTCCGGCGTTCCGGGTAATCGTAGCACTTTGTTCTTTCCTGTTCGCAACTTACGACGTCAACCCTTTGGGGTTCTGGGTCGTTGGGGGCAGTGATGCCTTGTATCTTACTTCCTGTTCAGCTTCGCCTGTCTCGGATGATAAGGTTTTGTACGTGATGGCATCTTTTATACAGCTTGCGTCGGTCCCCGCGTCTGACCTTTGGTCTTTCATCGATGAACAGACTAGTTCTGGTTTTTCGGCCAAACTCAGGGTTACTCTCGATTTGGCAGCAAAATTAATTCCAGGTTTTTTTGTTGAAGACACTTCGTCTTTTGAATCTTTTGACAGGTTGGCTTCCTGGTTTTCGGTATGCCGACCAGTAGTTGCTTTGATTTCTGTTTTTGGCTTTGTTACGTAGTCATTTGCCTACAAGCAGACTGACCTACGGGCACTGCGGCTTTCAGCTATTTCGTTCATGCCACTCCAGGCTTCGGCCTTTGTGTTTCCCGCACGTTCGGTTGCTGTCGTTCAACCAGAATCGCGGCTTCCTCGTACTATCTCCATCTGCTCATGCATGGACTGGAGAGGATAACTTGTGATCAGTTGGACTTATCGTTTTCTGTTTCGCTGAGCACACATACCTCTTTTTATCACGAAACTTTTTCGGATTACTACGAGTCTGATCAGCATTCTACTTAGGTAGAAAGCGGATGACAGACTTTGTTTGAGTAGATAGGCGGTCATTCACGACAGCTGTCGGCCTTTGAATGCACTTTTTTTGGCCTCTTTAGGAGGTCGTTCGGACTTTCTTTTAACTTCTTCTGTTTTGGCAAGAAGATTTAAATTCAGTTTGTGGGCAACAGGACTGCCGGTTTTGGCACTCTTGTTTAACTTACTCGACGGGTATTGACAGTCCAGTTCATAGCCATGGTCTTTCTTTGGCTTTTTCTGTCACAACCCATGAGGGTTATGAGTCCTTGTCTTTCTTAGACTTGGACTCTTAACGCAGGAAGCAGGACTGCGTCATACACTCGGTCTTGCTTGGGTAGACACTCAAAGCAGGTCATGCACCAGTAGTGGCCTACTTTTGGCTAATCGTTTGGATCAAGCTGGATTCACAGCTTGGTTCTTTGGAGGTGTTTGTCCCTTATAGTTTAGGAACTTCAGGGACACTTATGCTCTATCTTGAGGGGTTTTTCCTCGCTAATGAGGGCTTGATATACTGTACTCAGGTATCACCCGTTTATCGGGAGGAGATTGGTCACGTCTTTCTTGAGCTGACGTCTATCTCCTAGGCCTGGGAGGCTTCACGCCTTCCCGAGGTCTCACATACTTTCACATTATGTTTTGACGGTAGCCTACAGGGTTCGTCCTATTCAGTTTTGAGCGGACAGCCTTACGTACTGATCGTTCTGTGTTCGGCACAACAGCAAGCGCCCACTTTGACGCTTGCTCCCTTGCTTCCTTGTCGATTTAATTTTCATAGCTACTTGCTAGTGAGAATTAAGTTAAGACTTTTGCCGCTTTTGCTTAAGCCGCATTGGTTTGTTGAGGAGCAATCTCGGTTCATTTTGATGAGAGGTTGCAGTCTCGCCGGTCTACAAATTATTTCCTTTGTTTTCGGTTTTAAGACGTTCTTTCGACTCTTCTTTGTAAAGAGTCTAGTTTGTCAGATGGTTTTTTGCCTTGCATCTTTTCATTGAACAAGGGACAAGTGTTTGTCTCTGGTTCATTACGAACATTAGCGTCTACCTCATGGGACTATGGTGCTGTGGTTTACTCAAGCCATAATCCTTTAGTGCTTCACTCCTCGGAGGGTGTTTCACTTGTGGTCATTTGGAACTCTTTGTTCTATTCAGGCGGGAGACGCCGCACAGGTTCGTTTTGTTTTACTCGCTCGCATCGGAAGACATGTCTTGTTGTCTTCCGAACTTTCACAGCTCTCTTTTGAGTTAGGACTGTCTTCCTGGTCTTGCTGATTGCAAGAGATTGTTCACTCTTTTCGTCAGCTACGATCAAGACAGGTCAGTGAGTTTGGCGCTCTTTTCGGCTTCTGGAAGACGTAACTCACGAATCTCTGTATCTGTCTGTTACGCTGTACTTGTAAAACAAGTCATCCAGATGTCTGGCATTGTTGCAGCGAATCTTAAGGTTTTTCACTCGGCTGTTTCACTCAGGTCTCAACAGACTTTATGTGAAAGGGTTATTTATCTAATTTGACCTTATCTGGTGGTTTTTTACTATCATTAGCAATCTATGGGTGGTTGCGACCAACAACAACAAAAAAAACAAAAACAAAAAAAAGTTCACGAGGATGCTAAGATGTTCCACGAACTTTTGTTGTTGGCGGAAGATGATGTTTCATTAGTCTGGAGAAACATCGTTCAGAACTAGACAAGTCATTTCTCTTTTTACGCCCAGCGTGAAAAGGGCCCTGTCTTCAAGCCTTTTGTCTTTTGTTTACGTACTTTTTGGGTCTCACGCAAGATATTGGGTATTTTGGACATACTCATTCTTGCATGGCTCATTTTGGAGTGCCAGACCAGTTCTTTGGTTCTTTCGTTTTGGACGGATAGAGTCAAATTTGTGCAAGGAAGCACTGGCTAGATGGGCTTTCACACTCATTAAACAAGCTTATGAGTGTGGCAGTCAATGGGGGGGGGAGCGTTCTGTCCTTCCTCTGAGTTCGCCTAGAACTCATGGGGCCTGAGCTTGGGCTCTTTTATTCAGCGGTTCTGCGATCAGGCAAATCTCGATCGGCCTCACATAGGTGTTTTGGACGTTTTTTAGGACGTCTTTCTTTATTACTTTTGGCGGGTTTTCTAATACCCGCTGGGATGGTAGTGGTTGCTTACCAGTCATGGTTGAAGCAGGCCGGTTTCTTACCAGAAATAAGTGAGTTTCACTGAGAATCTGTTTACTCGTCAGGATGGGACCAACACCTTTCCGGCTTTGGTAGCCGCAGGGCAGGTTCTCTCCAACTTGTAGAGTGAGTTTCTTTCCCACCACCTACATTAGCAATCTGCTAGATGTGAGTCGGGATAAGATATGTAATTTAATCGAAAATTTTAAAAGTAAATTTTGATTTGATTAATATACTTACCCGACTCACATCGTTAATACCCTCCCGCCTACCCCGCTCTAATTTACCCTAAAAATGAATGTTTCGCTTCGTTTCGAGTGAAGTATTCCAATATGGCGGCGGCGGTCTCGCGTGCTCAGTCACGTGACGGTATGCCTTGACCTGTGACCCAGTTTACGGGGTCTAGGCTGTTCTTTTTTAGGGTTACTTCCCCTTAAGGGGTGAAGCGTAGTTCAGCGTCCCGGCACTTAAACCAGAGGTTAATGCTAGATGTGAGTCGGGTAAGTATATTAATCAAATCAAAATTTACTTTTAAAATTTTCGATTTTCGCCTTACGCGACTTTTTTTTTTTTTAAGTAGACAGACATACACATTCTTATGATGAACAAAATGAAATCTCAAAATCGTGAAGGACACTCGCTTGCAAGATGCAGGCGATGTTTTTTTTAAATATTAGATAAATAATGTTTTTTATGTTTATTTGTGTTGTGGTGTTATTTATGCCTTGAGGGTTAGGAACTGTTTGTGTTTGTTTCCTACTTTTCTTCAATGTTTACATATTTTTACATTTTTTTTGTAATGCATGTTTGATGGTGTATGCTTTTAATTACGCGTTGTTGACTATGAATGTAGATGTAAATGCTTGTAAAACTGTGTTTTAATTTTAAATGTTTCAAGCGCAAAGAGCATAATTGTAAATTTATGATTTTGCGCTATATGAATGCTCATTTATTATTATTATATGTGTGAAAACACTATGAATAAAACTATCAGTGAAGCGAGTGATTGTTTTTAGGCTCTTTTCTCTAGGACATGTTTTATTTTGTTTCTTTGTTTTGTCAGTCATTATGTAATCAATAAAGTCAATCTTGTGTTGTTCTTCCACCACCGGACATTTAAGTATTGCTATGTCGGTGAAATAGTGTTGTGATTGTGAATAGTTTACTTATTGTTTTGCTTGTTTGCTTTGACACAAACTGCATCTTTGTTTCTTGACCAGTACTCTTGATTTTGGTCCCGTTGTGTTCCTAAGACTCCTTTGACATCAGGCTCACTGTGTATAATTGGATCAAACACGTGATAACCGCTAATGAATAAATGAGTAATTCGTTTTTACATTTAGTCAAGTTTTGACTAAATGTTTTAACATAGAGGGGGAATCGAAACGAGGGTCGTGGTGTATGTGTGTGCGTGTGTGCGTGTGTGCGTGCGTGTGTGCGTGTGTGCGAGCGTGTGTGCGTGTGTGCGTGCGTGTAGAGCGATTCAGACCAAACTACTGGACCGATCTTTATGAAATTTTACATGAGAGTTCCTGGGAATGATATCCCCGAATGTTTGTTTCCTTTTTTTGATAAATACCTTTGATGACGTCATATCCGTAGGGGGTAAAATATCAAGGGTCTGCCAAACCCGGCAAATGCAGTAGGCAGCCCAGAGATCCCTAAGTACCTCTCCCAATTATAGTACTTTTCGGCAATATTTACTGTTTCAAATAGCTAGGATAGCTTCTTTGTGATTTTATGGAGGTGTTCTGGGGAAACTGAAAGGTAGCCTCGTCAGGGGACAACTATTCAAACCCATATCCTCATCACTTTTGTTCTTCGTTTCAGAATAATCATTTATAGATGACTATTTTTCATTTCCCTTGTTTGGGTGTATTTGTGTGTACTGTCCTCTCAGTGATTGAGGCTTATGTAAGGCTTGGTGATTGTATAGTACATCGTGCCTTTAACGGGTTTTTTTTCCGTATTGTTGTGTGTACTGATGGTACAGGTAAATGTGGGGAGTGGTGTGGTTGTGTGTTCAACCCTTCTCATTATTTTGTCTGTGTACTGTATGTACAGGTTGACAGGGGGAGGGGGTGTATTGGTTGTTTCATAAGGTGGTTTAGTAACAAAACAATTCATCCCTTTTTGGAAGATGAGGGTGGTCCGCCCGAGGGCAGACCGGAGTGTAGGTTTTAGACAAAAGTTTTGCCTAATGTCGCTTTGGTAGCTTGGGGATTCTGTAGTCACTTGTTGGCTTGTTTTGCTTGTTTGCTTTGACACAAACTGCATCTTTGTTTCTTGACCAGTACTCTTGATTTTGGTCCCGTTGTGTTCCTAAGACTCCTTTGACATCAGGCTCACTGTGTATAATTGGATCAAACACGTGATAACCGCTAATGAATAAATGAGTAATTCGTTTTTACATTTAGTCAAGTTTTGACTAAATGTTTTAACATAGAGGGGGAATCGAAACGAGGGTCGTTGTGTATGTGTGTGCATGTGTGCGTGCTTGTGTGCGTGCGTGTAGAGCGATTCAGACCAAACTACTGGACCGATCTTTATGAAATTTGACATGAGAGTTCCTGGGAATGATAACCCCGAACGTTTTTTCCTTTTTTTGATAAATACCTTTGATGACGTCATATCCGGCTTTTTGTAAAAGTTGAGGCGGCACTGTCACGCCCACATTTTTCAATCAAATTTATTGAAATTTTGGCCAAGCAATCTTCGACAAAGGCCGGACTTCGGTATTGCATTTCAGCTTGGTGGCTTAAAAATTAATTAATGACTTTGGTCATTAAAAATCTGGAAATTGTAATTTTTTTATGTTTTTCTAAAACGATCCAAATTTACGTTCATCTTATTTTCCATCATTAAATTTTCGAAATCAATTTAAAAACACTTTCATCTTATTCTTATTCCTTGTCGGTTCCTGATTCCAAAAACATATGGATATGATATGTTTGGATTAAACACAAGCTCAGAAAGTTAAAACAAAGAGAGGTACAGAAAAGCGTGCTATCCTTCTCAGTGCAACTACTACCCCGCTCTTCTTGTCAATTTCACTGTCTTTGCCGTGAGCGGTGGACTGACGATGCTACGAGTATACGGTCTTGCTGCGTTGCATTGCGTTCAGTTTCATTCTGTGAGTTCGACAGCTACTTGACTAAATGTTGTATTTTCGCCTTACGCGACTTGTTTCCAATTAAGGTACATACAGCGACTAATTGGAACCTGGCAGTGAGGATAG
Organism: Littorina saxatilis; assembly: GCF_037325665.1. Taxonomy (NCBI): domain Eukaryota; kingdom Metazoa; phylum Mollusca; class Gastropoda; order Littorinimorpha; family Littorinidae; genus Littorina; species Littorina saxatilis. The sequence goes on from NC_090260.1 coordinate 54,783,621, forward strand.
TTGGTCTTCATCCTTATGAACTCGTCTACGTATGTTTGGTTTTAATTATTTGCAAGAGGATGCACATATTTCGGAAAATATGAAATGCAAATGGCCGTCATAATGAATATTTTGTCGATATCTACTTCCTCTAGCAGATAATCAAAACCGAACATACGTAGACGGGTACCTAAGGATGAAGACCAACTGGTGCGGTGATACTATCCTCACCGCCAGGTTCCAATTAGTCGCTGTATGTACCTGAATCAGAAAAAACCTACATACTTTATTTATTAGTGGTTATCATGTGTTTGATCCAGTTATACACAGTGAGTCTTATGTCAAAGGAAAGTGCAGAGTCTTAGAAACACAACGGTACCAAAATCAAGAGTATTGGTCAAGAAACAATGACTCACAAAGCAATTGAACAATGTGACTTCCGAATGTATTAATTGGCTTAATCTCCACCTTAATGTCAATGAGAAAAGAAATCAAAGAATCTTATGCCAAAAGTGTGCTATCATTTAGCCATTTCTATATTTGTATTGGAAATCTTACCTGCTTTACATGTCTTGTATGTTCCCGTTATGTTGTCAGTCGTTTCAGAGTTAAATAACACGTACACATTTTACAGTAAAACAGTAAAGCCATTCCAGCATAGGAAGCATCTCAAGTGTATCATATCACAAAGCAAAGATAATATACTGCTGTGTTGTGCTTCACTTTACGCCACTAAGTCATTTACTGTCTGCAGATGTGCTTGTTTGTCTGACCCTCATAGCGCACAGCTCTCAGCAGTGTGACAAGCCAGGCCACCAAGTAATACTGCTTCAGACTTGTCGAATGATTGTAGGCGTGGTGTTTTCCCGTGGCAATGCGGTTAGCCAATCAAACTCGGAGCATTATGGCTCGTGACTCGACCCTGCTAAAACGCAGAGCACCGGACTGTTAACTGTGACTATTCTGTGTTCGTCTGCATGTTTTTGGTTTGAATAGACCGCACCCTTCCACAATACGTGTGTAGCTAGGGTAGTTAATGTAACGCCACAACTATCTACGCAGTGCGCTTTGTGTTTTTCCTCCTCCCGCTGACGTGTTCTGTGAAGGGTTAGTTAGCAGGCAACCTGTGTGTTAGCAACAGCTACGACAGTACGCAATCTGAACCAAGGGATATAACTCCGACTTGTGAACAAAACATTATTGCTAATTTAGAGTAACGAAAAGCTTCAGAATGCGTTGATCGAAAAATATGAAGTATTTACCTGTCTCAGTTAGAGTTTTTACGTAGCAACGTTTGCAGGTAAGAAGAGATACGGACGCGCTGAAGACGCGGTATAAAACAGTCCCATTTACAGTGTGAGTTGTTTGACGTGTCTAAACATGGGTTGCATCGAACGTTTCATTGACGGGAAACTTAATTCGATGAGAAAAAGGTATGTATTATGAGATTCTTGTTATCCATAACTTCCACCGTGAACTCCAGTTTGATATTAATAATCAGGGGCCAACCATGCAACTGCAAGTAGGCAGTAATGCTAGAAGATTCTCCCTGTTTGTTTTTCTGCCTGTCTGTTTCTCTATCCTTAGCAGATTATGACATTATTCAGTTATTCTGGAGAAAAACAGAAATGCTGGCGAAAACCCGTTTTTCCTGCAGCATTTCTGCATAATGTCATCTTTCGCCGAAGCATCGTTTTTTTCCGCAGCAAAACATTTTGCTGCAGTAAAATTGAAATCAGGAATGCTGCAGTAAAACGGTGATGTTGTTTTACTGGACAAAAAACTTTTTCTGCAGCATTTTGTACTTGATAATTATAATTTTGGAGACGTGAAATCCCCCTCTGTTGAGGGACTGGACTCATCCAAAATTACCCAGAAAACACTGAGCGCTATCTGGGCGGGGTTTATGTGAGCAAAAAGGGATACTTGATTCTTTAGAATAAGCCCCTTTTGGATCACCTGACATGAATTCAGAAACAAAGAAATACACCTACTAGCGCGACACACAATTTGTTTACGAATACACTAAGGGTGAAAAAAGAGGAGGGGAGGATGGTAACACATTATCCATGTAGATCGCACGGATGTTGCCCATGTGTTCGTCTTTGGTTACATTCAGGAAGTTTGAATAGTCAAGAGGGTCTATTTTGATGAGAGTGGGCGAGACAGATAGGTTGTAATGTGAAAGGCAAGGGTTTGACGAAAACTGTTAAGTGCTTGTTCAAGCAAACTTGTGTTTGGATGAAAGTCAAGGTGTGATTTTTGACACAGCAACATTATATCCGTTCTATCATCTGCCATGTCCTTGGCCTAGGTAGTGAGGAAACACAATGTTGAGACATGGATGAGGGGGGGGGGGACTCCTTGGAAACTGACATCACCTGTGTCTCTCAGATTCTTCACACATACTCGAGCATACACCAATAAAGTTTTACGTCTTTATCATTGACTCACTGCCCCTCCGCCCGTCGTCTGTCTCTCTCTCTCTCTCTCTTTCTCTCTCTCTCTCTCTCTCTCTCTCTCTCTCTCTCTCTCTCTCTCTCTCTCTCTCTCTCTCTCTCTCTCTCTCTCTTGATCGAATGATTGATATTGATGTATTGTTGTTTAATGTTGTTTTGCAGTCAGGAAAGGTTCCAACACAATGGGCTGTAGGTGAAATTATTCCATTGTACAAAAATAAAGGCTCCCAAGCTGACCCCACAAATTATAGAGGAATTACTATACTCAGTTGCTTCGGAAAACTTTTCAGTGCAATTTTAAATGCTAGGTTATCACACTTTTTGGAGAGTAATAATAAATTAGGTCAAGAACAAACAGGTTTCCGCACAGGTTTTTCAACACTAGACCATGTTTTTACTTTGCACTGTATATTATTTTTTTTCTCAACAAAAAGAAGCGACTGTTTTGTGCATTTGTAGACTATGAAAAAGCGTTTGATAAAGTTCACCATGCATTTTTATGGGAGAAATTAGTTAGTTCTGATGTTAATGGGAAGTTTTTAAAAACTGTAAGAAATATGTACGAAAATGCCAAGTCTTGCGTTAAAGTTAATAGTGAGTGCTCTGGATATTTTCCCAGTTTGTGTGGAGTTAGACAAGGGGAAAACTTGTCACCGCTGTTTTTTGCTCTATTTTTAAATGATCTAAAGCCTTTTCTGTTGGAAAACAGTAATGGTTTACAATCTATGTCAAGGGAGGCTATTGTGGTTGGAATGGAAGATACTGATGTAAATGCTTTGTTTAAAATGTTTTTATTACTGTATGCGGATGATACTGTGATCTGCTCAGAGTCTGAAAAAAACCTGCAAGAATGTTTAAACAAAATGCACGAATACTGTTTAAAATGGCGTCTAAATATTAATGTAAACAAAACGAAAGTTGTAGTTTTTTCCAGAGATACAATTAGAAATAAACCAGTGTTTACGTTTGATGGCAACTTAATTGAAGTAGTGTTTGATGTAATGTACTTGGGCCTTAAAATTAATTATAATAATAAATGTTCAGTCGCACAGAAGAATCTATATGATCGTGCCTCAAGGGCAATGTTTGTTCTTTTGCGTACTTGTAGACAATTGTCACTGCCTGTGGACATACAAGTTGACCTGTTCGATAAAATGATTGCTCCAATCTTACCATATGGATGTGAGGTATGGGGTTTTGGTTCCTGCGAACTTGCTACTAAACTTCAATTACGTTTTTATAAAATTGTTTTCAAACTAAAAAAATCAACTCCAAATGCTATGATATCTGGTGAACTTGGAAGATATCCACTAGATGTTAATATGAAATGTAGAATGCTTTGCTATTGGTTAGTCCTATGACTGATTAGTCCTATTCATGAAAATAACTTTTCAAGTATTGTGTATTGCTTTACTTATACATTGTATATCAACAAGATGATTGAATCTGATTATTTATGTTTTATTGAAAAAACCTTAAATGAAATTGGTCTCTCTGGCCTTTGGACTTTTCAAGAAAATGTTTAATATTCAAGCGCATGGTTTAAACAGAAAGTAAAAAGAAGCTTGTATGACCAGTATCCATAAATGGTTTACAGAAATTGGAACAAAAAATATATTTTGGAATTATCGAATCTGTTACAGTTTTTCATAATCTTTTTATTTTTTTAACATTTATTATATTAGCATATATCATGATTGTATTGATTGTATTTATTGTTCAAAATGCCCCAGGGGTTATGGACCAATAAAAACTTGACCTTGCTGTCTCTCTCTCTTTCTCTCTCTATATATATGTGTGTGTGTGTGTGTGTGTGTGTGTGTGTGTATGTGTCTCTCTCTCTCTCTCTATCTCTCTGTATCTCTCTCTTTTTCTCTCTCTCTCTCTCTATCTGTGTCTCTCTCTCTTTTTCTCTCTTTTTTTCCCTGCCTCCTTCCCCTCTCCCTCCCTTTCGCCACCCCCCTCTCTCTCTTATTCTATTATTTTCTCTCCCTTTCTGCCCTTTTTTCAAGGTTTCTAGCTTCCTGTTTTTATGTGTCCCCCCCCCTCCCTATCTGTTTGTCTGTCTGTCTGTCTGTCTGTCTCTCTCTCTCTCTTATTCTATCATTTTCTCTCCCTTTCTGCCCTTTTTTTCAAGGTCTCTCTATGTATGGCACGGAATTTGTCAGTGTGCGTAAGCTAGACTGTAGGTTTGATTTCCTCAATCCAACGGTCTTGATATTCTTTGACGAATGGGTATATATGAAAACTTAATAAACAATAATGACGACCGGAAGTCCGGACTCCGACAGGAGGTCATGGGCGATGCAAACCGCTCGCTGATTAAAATTCATTTAATTATTTGGCATAGTTTCGGAGCAGTTTTGAGCAAACCATTGCAGGTGTTTCTTAATTAATTACGGTACAGTGAATGTCCCTTGAACTTTTTGAGGTCCAAATCGTAAAAAAACTTTCCAAAATGGCGCCTTCGATAATGTATCTTTAATCAAATGGCGTGGCTATTGTGCGACCTTATTATTTGTATCGAACAACGTGGTTTGTATGACATGGCCCATAAGTTTTCTTCACATAACATATAACATATACTGTTCAAAAAAAGAAACGCATATTTGCTACTTGCCAGATTTGTTTTATTTTTCGAAAAAATTAACAGAAAATCCAATATTTAGATTATTTGTTTGAAATTTGGTATGGACACAGTTGAATGCACACACAGTTCATTTGCATCTTCAAATCAATCAGTCAATCAATACGATTGGGTGCCGAGGCTGTCAAGTCAGTAGGGGGTGTGACTGCCTTGAGCAGCAACAACTGCCCGGCACCTTCTGGGCATGGACTGGATCAGATGCCGGATATCTTGCTGTGGGATGGTGTCCCACTCCTCCTGAAGTGCCTGCAATTGATCGCGGTGATTTGCCGGCGCTTCTTCTCGCCTGCGCACACGTCTGTCCAATTCATCCCAGAGGTGTTCTATCGGGTTCATGTCTGGCGACATGGATGGCCAGGGAAGCACCTGGACATGGTGGTCGGTGAGGAACTGGGTGGTGAGTCGTGCTGTGTGCGGGCGAGCGTTGTCCTGCTGGAATATGGCATCCTGGTCAGCCAGAAGAGGAAGGGCGTGTGGGCGCAGAATTTCCTCTACGTATCGCTGGGCAGTTATGCGCCCTTGGACGTGCACCAGGGTGCTCCTTCCAGCGGTATTGATCGCCCCCCACACCATGACGCCTCCACCACCATGAACGGGTGCCTCATCCACACAGTTGGGCGCGTAACGTTCGTTTACTCTCCGGTAGACCCTCCTCCGACCATCATGTCGCTGGAGCAGGAAGTAGGACTCGTCGCTGAACCACACGTGTCTCCAGTGATTCCGGACGGTCAAGCGAAGGTGCTGGTTGCCCCACTGCACTCGGTTCTGGCGATGGCGGCGGGTGAGGACAGCTCCTCTGTGAGGTCTGCGAGCTCTCAAACCAGCTTCATGCAGGCGGTTCCGCACGGTCTGGTCCGATAATCGGTGTGGCCCGGGGAGAGCCTGGACAGAAGATGAGGCCGACAGGAAACGATTCCGGAGGTGGCGGAGCCGTATGAAGCGGTCGTGAGCAGCAGTTGTCGCCCTTGGTCTTCCCGCTCGTGGCAAGTCAGCAACGGAGCCAGTGGCTTGAAACCTGACCCACAGTCTACTGATGGTGCTCTGGGACACGTGGAAGCCTGGCGATTGCACTTTGACTTTGGCCTGCTTGTAAACGATCCAATGCAATTTGGCGGTCTTCTCTGCTCAATCGGGCCATCTTTCGTCGCTGAATTGTCGCCTGATTTCTTTGTGGCGAACAATCCGCTTTTATGGGTTTTGGAAGACATGGCGAGAGCTCAATATTCCCCGAGTTTCACGAGATTACACTGAAGCATGACGAGTGGTCATGCCAAATGAGCAATTTTGACATTGTAGCCACTGATAACGCATGCGTCACGTGCAGAGCTCACTTGTGGCAATGGACGAAAGGTCGACGACCAGATAAAAATGTTCTGCAGTTTGGTGGATATCCTTGTAGCCATATAACTAAATTAACCAAATATTACAAGCTATGCGTTTCTTTTTTTGAACAGTATAGCAATGATTGTTTTAAACGTATGGGTCGTACTCACCTCCCATCATGCCAACTGACTATAGTCCAAAACCTTATTCGGTGACAATTACAGAGTTATCTTCCTTCCCGTGTGTTAAATCATCTTCTCCACAATAGACCTGTATAAGAGCATCCTTCCATGTGGACACATCCATCCCATTTACAACCTGGCTGCTTCCTGGAAAAAGAGAGACGTTTTTGTTAAAGTATTTTGGCAGATTGACATGAACGTTAGGTACAACATTCATTCAGCAAATAACGAACAGAACAACAAAGCAAGAAGCACTGTGCACAAAACAGCCTTTTCATTATATTTTGGGGTTGTGTTTAAGTAGAGTTTTGCTCTTATCCAAAGTGAATGAAGATATTTAGTTGTGATTTGCAGAAAGCTGTAATGTTTCTTTTCTTTACTGCAGAACATTGGGTACAGTCTATTCCGGACAAAGACATGCAGTCTAATTTCAGCAGGCCATGTGCTTCTGTTGAACAAAGCTCAAGATGTGAAAGATAGCAATACAGAACTGGGTCTTTGTCCACGCAAAATATGTCGTCTGCAACTCAAACTGATATTTCACCAAATCCGGAAGTCGGACAAACCCAGGATTCCTTAGAGAAAAGGCCCGAAGTTGTAATACGTATCAGGTAAGCTGCCTGGGTTATGGTTGGGTGTCGTTGTCATAGTTTTTTGTCACGCTATTTGTAGAGTACTTGCTCTATTGTGTGTACCGTCTTGAATATGTGTTATCCCAGCGAAGTTGGAGGTATCCCACGAGCTGTAATCAACTTGAGAAATATTCATGCCGATAATACATCATAAAGAAAGAATCTTTGTGCCCTAACGCAGGCTACAGTTGGGGATGGAAGTTCACGAAAAATTGGGTACATAATAGAGACATCCAGATTTGCCTTCGTCAAAAGTTCGTGAGTTCCGATCTTCGCGAGTTTGTTGAAGTGGTGACGTCGCATCCCGTCACGGTCACAACTTTCCAATTTCGGTCCAGATCTACGCGAAGTTCTTCGTGCGCGTTCGTCTGCTTTTCGAAACAGTGATGACGAGTAGTGTTATTTATGACGAGTCTTTTTTATCGGAATATTCCAGACATCTGATAATGCTGGGTACACAAGCAACACTGAAACAAAATTTCTGAAAAGCAAACCACACGCGGCACTGGCAGGATATGTCGCCCGTCGACTCAAGTTCTGAGTTTTGTGTGGGTATCCGTGTTCATGCACTAGGCCTCCAAAATGAACAGTTTACAGATGCACAGTCCACAGAAGCGTCGTAAAGATATTTACACATTAACATGCTTCCATTTGAAACTTCGAGGTCGTCATCGTGGATTGACGCCCGACCAAAGCTAATTGAAGCCCGACGGAGCGAAGCGACAATACCTTGGTTACTTAGCTCTCGAACGGACGAAAATGTTAGTAATCCTGAAGCAATCCTAAACATTGACATCGTTTCATGCCCTTATCGCTGGACTTAGCGATAATATTATGTTTACAAGAAATATATTTTCCTTTCTTTCCAAACACCTTCGTGTTTCCCAGACAAGAGACAGGGTTACGAGAATTACGTCATCGACATTTACTGTGTGACGTCACCATGACGAATACAGTCTCGGCTTACTATCTAAAGAATATTTGGAGATTCACTGTCTCGGTTAGCCTATGACTGCCTCACGGAGTAAACCTGTATACACAGTAATACAAACATAATCATTCATATTTACAACATTTTCCCTCATAAATGACAATACAGCAGATTTTACAACATTATACTCAAGAATTCGGTTTGGCGAATTTCCAATCAAATCACATAATTATACCCTTGGTATGATAATATATGTCTCCCGAACGTACAATATCAGTTAATACCAATACACCTCGCTGTATCCAACTTTCATAAAATAAAACTTTGCCACTGTACGTTATGCTTGCATTATTCCATAATAAAGACGTTCCAACTGTACCACGATCATAGTGGTTATTATCCAGCCAATACTTTAACACTACTTTCCAAAAGTGCAATTTCACTAGGTCTAACCCTTTAAATCTTACACTGTTTACATTCGATAAAAAAACACCATTTAAAATGCTTTCCAAAATACAAATACACCATCTTTGGGGGAAACTCCAATTATCATTTTCATTTGATGTACTCAGTTGTGAAACCAATTGTAATAAAAAAATAAATTTGCATTTGCCTAATATCGATCATTTTAGGCCACCTTTTTCAATTTCAAAACATAAAACGTTTCTTTTCACCTTCAAAGGCCTTCCGATGACAATTTGTTTTTCGCCACAAAAATCTAAACACTAGCGTATTTACTTCATTCAAAACACAGTCAGGTAATACAAACGCTTGCATAATATACACACATTGTGAAATTAAAAACGTTTTCACGATACATATTTTCCCTAAAATACTCCCATGCGCAAATCAATCGCTTAATATTCCTTATCCATCCAATCCAGTTATCTATTACCAAAGAACCACTCTTATCATTACAAAAATATACACCCAAAATCTTCAACTTTTTCTTCCAAACAAAATGTGACCCTCCACCACGAAATGAGTCGCATGTCACCTCGCGCGGTTCTGCGCTAGGCTTAATATAAGTCCGGGGAGTGTCTGGTAACAGTGTGAGGGTCACCTTAGTCACAGGCTTATAACTCAAACAGTTTTCGCTCTTTTCTAAAACGGTTTTCACTACTGGATAGAGCATAAAAAACTCTTTAGGAAAATGTAAAAATATGAAAATCATGCAAAGGTGACATGCGACTCATTCCGTGGTGGAGGGTCACAAATTATAAAATGTTTCATCACAATGTTTCCTACTACCCAACCACAGATCGCCTCAGACTTTCTCTTATGTATTCGTAAACCTGAAAACCCAGAAAAGTCATTCATTATTTCAAGTGCAAACATACATATCAATTTTATCATTTAAACAAGTCGCGTAAGGCGAAAATACAACATTTAGTCAAGCTGTCGAACTCACAGAATGAAACTGAACGCAATGCAATTTTTCAGCAGGACCGTATACTCGTAGCATCGTCAGTCCACCGCTCGTGGCAAAGGCAGTGAAATTGACAAGAAGAGCGGGGTAGTAGTTGCGCTGAGAAGGATAGCACGCTTTTCTGTACCTCTCTTCGTTTTAACTTTCTGAGCGTGTTTTTAATCCAAACATATCATAATCTATATGTTTTTGGAATCAGGAACCGACAAGGAATAAGATGAACGTGTTTTTAAATTGATTTTGAAAATTTAATTTTGATAATCATTTTTATATTTTTAATTTTGAGAGCTTGTTTTTAATCCAAATATAACATATTTATATGTTTTTGGAATCAGAAAATGATGAAGAATAAGACGAACGTAAATTTGGATCGTTTTAACTTTTTTTTTTTTTTTTACAATTTTCAGATTTATAATGACCAAAGTCATTAATTAATTGTTAAGCCACCAAGCTGAAATGCAATACCAAAGTCTGGCCTTCGTCGAAGATTGCGTGGCCAAAATGTCAATCAATTTGATTGAAAAATGAGGGTGTGACAGTGCCGCCTCATTTTACAAGAAGCCGGATATGACGTCATCAAAGGTATTTATCGAAACAAAATAAAAAAAACGTCCGGGGATATCATTCCCAGGAACTCTCATGTCAAATTTCATAAAGATCGGTCCAGTAGTTTAGTCTGAATCGCTCTACACACACACACACGCACACACACACACACACACACATACACCACACCCTCGTCTCGATTCCCCCCTCTACGTTAAAACATTTAGTCAAAACTTGACTAAATGTAAAACAGAGTGATATCGTCTGCATACAGAGCAATTTTGATAACGGTTACAATATCAACATTATTCCATAACAAAATTCCTCATATACGTCTACTCTGTCTTATTTTCGATTCCAACAATTCAATGGCCACTACAAAGGCCAAACATGAAAACAGGCACCCTTGACGAATCCCGGCTTTCACATAAAAAACTCAGACAACCATCCACAATACTGCACAGAGTTATAACCGTGTCGATTATTAACACATTCACCCACTGAACACATTCTGGCCCAAACCCGAATTTTTGAAAGGCTTTTATAATAAACTATGTTGAAATACTATCAAACGCTTGAACACAGTCAATTGCGACTACTAGACTAGGTTGATTTAACTCGTGTGACTGTTCGATTACATCATCAATTAACCTTAAAATAGTAGACACTTTTCTGCCTTTACTATATATCCGACTTGATCTTTCTGAACAATATCACCTCCTTCTCTTCTTCTTCTTATTCTTCTTCTACGTTCATGGGCTTAGACTCCCACGTTCACTCATGTTTTCAGCACGAGTGGATTTTTACGTGTATGACCGTTTTTACCCTGCCATTCAGGCAGCATACGCCGATTTCGGGGGAGGCATGATGGGTATTTTCATGTTTCTATAACCCACCGAACTCTGACATGGATTACAGGATCTTTTCCGTGCGCACTTGGTCTTGTGCTTGCGTGTACACACGAAGGGGGTTAAGTCACTAACAGGTCTGCACATAAGTTGACATGGGAGATCGGAAAAATCTCCACTCTTAACCCGCCAGGCGGCAGCGACCGGGATTCGAACTCACGACCTCCCGATTAGGAGGCCGACGTCTTACCACTGCGCCACTGCGCCCGTCGAACAATATCACCAATAACTTCCTGACCTTTTTGCCAAACATTTGGCTATCAGTTTATAATCGCTGTTTGCAAGGGAAATGGGTCTCCAATTCTTCAACTAATTTTTAGGCAAATCCTTTCCCTTGTGTAGTAGGGTAATGACAGCTTTGCGCTGCGTGGAAGACAGTTTTCCATCCTCAAAACGTGCACTTTAAGTAGTAGTTATCGTTAGATTTGACTGTGATATCAACATCTATCAGTCTGAATGTCGAGAAAGCTGAAATCATATCAGATCGAGGCGTGAGCCGAGATCTGATATTATTCAGCCTTTCGAGACATTCAGACGGATACATGTTGATATCACAGTCAAATCTAACGATATGGATTTTATAGCATTCGATTTCGGAACAGTAGGAACCGTTAACCCGAGTCTCAAGAAGTCGGACAAACGCAAGGGAGGCTACTGCCATGTATCTAATGTTGGAAATGTTGGATTGTCTTTTCATGCTTTCGCAACTTTGCTGCTCTTACTTTTATTTTTCAGTAACTTTTCTTTTTCTCAGACAAAATAAGGCATTTAAAATGAAAAAAGAACAAAAATATACGGTCGAAACAGATCACAAACAAAGGCTAACAAGTTCAGTGGAGTTGGAAGGAACAGGGAAGAATGTCCCAGTTACTTCATCAGTCGTAGACTTTATGACTGTGCGATTTGGCAATTCTGGAACTGAAGTGCGCCAGGCAGTAACAGTGAAGTCATCTGGCTCATTTTCTGTGTCCAAGAAAGCTTCCAGGTATTTGTCGGTGTCGACGGACTGCATACAAAATGTTGTCAAATCTCAGTCCTGCTGAGTGCAGACGACGCATCCAAAATGGCGTCCTTCGACAGCGCTGTGACTGTGTGAAAGATGCTGAGGGTTTTTCGGTTGATGTTGCATTGCTACGACTAAGAAGGGTGGACAATGGTTCATGCAGGTGCGAACTGTTTAAATCGGCTGCTCATTTCCTCCCTTGTTTTTAGTGATGATGTGCGCTGAAACACTGCAAGAGATCTCACAGTTGTCTGAGTACTGGTACTTTCAAGGTCAGCTTTGTTTGTGGCTGTTCCACCCACCTCAGTCGGTAAGATTGTAACATTCGTTTCTACTACTTTTCTGTTAAAGCTGGGAGGGAAAAGTGTGTTTTTATTCATTGCACAGCTTAATCTTTCTGATGCAATTACTTTCCTTTTATAAATTTGTGATTGTAAAAAAGGGAGACATTTGTTTCCTTCTGATGAGATTATTTTTTTTCAAATATACAATTGATAAACTACTTCATGCACGATATCAAATGCACTGGGAACTTCCTGCGCGAAATCAATTGATATACAGTTCCAATGACAACATCTGTTTTTGTCATGTGATCAGTAAAAATGCGATAACGCGATTAACAATGTTCTGATGCGGGTCCAAAACACTTTAAACAATTCTACAGTAATACCATCAACCCCAGGGGCCTATCCAGATTTCATTTGTTTAAGTGCAGCGAGAGCTTCGGCCTCAGTTATCAACCCTTCACACTCATTTCTCTGCAAATCTTAAATCTGTAATAGTGTTGTCACATCAGATAAAGACTGATCCACCTTCTCATCCATGTTTTCAACGTTTACTCTTTTTTTGCACAAATCAGCATAGTAATTATTTTGTGCGTTCAGAATTTCACGCTGGTCAGTTATCACCTGCCGAGATTCACTCTGTGTACTATCCATTATCTTCGCATTTGCTCTGGCCTTTTCAAGGTTGAGAAAATACTTTGTGTTCTTCTCTCCTTGTTCTACCCACTTCGCACGGGCGCGTACTTGGGCTGCGCGAGCTTTACACTGTTCAACTAATTCTATTTTTAGCTTGAGGTTCTCACGGTCGCATTGCATTCCACAGTTATCTGGGTCATTTGCGAACCTTGGATTCAATCATTTAATTCAGCATTCAACAAAACAATACCGTTTCTTCTTTTAACGCTTTTCTTCTGCGCGTACAGCATCGCATAATCTCTTATTTCATTTTTTAACAGGTCCAATACGGTTTGATAATCAGCATCGTTAATAAAATCATATACGTGATAGTCAATCATTCTGTTCATACCATCAACAAAATCTTTATCCTGGAGGAGAGAATTATTGAACTTCCAGTAACTCGGGCCTCTGTCAATTTCAGTCAATTTGAGTTGCACAGAACAACCTCTGTGGTCGGAAAAGGGAACAGACAATAAACAACATTCCGTAGTTCTATCAAAAAGTGCTGCACATGTAAATACATAATCAATTCTCCTAGCAATAAACGGATTCTTCTTTGACCAAGAACATTCTTTAATGCCAGAGTTAACATAATAATCTCCATACATCAAACAAATCACATGCGATAAACATTTCATTCAGTTGTGACATTGCTCTGTCAGCGTGCCTTTCTCCGCTCACTATGTCTAACTCATTATCAAGAACACAATTAAAATCCATACACAAAATGACGTTACTCAAACAAGAATCTTTAATAGCTGATACAACCTTCTGATAAAAAACACATTTGTAGTAGCTATCGTTAGATGTGGCTGTGATATCTACATGTATGAGTCACAATGTCGAGAAAGGAGGAATCGCCTCTTGAGACATTGTGACTGATAAATGTGGATAGCACAGCCACATCTGACGATAACGAATTTATTGCGTTTTGTTTTGGACAGTGTCATGCATTCTTTTTCAAAATAAACAAGACAGGCTCTTCCGTAAACCTCCCGTCGGTAGCTGCTAAGGAGTCTTCTTTGGGATCACCTCAAGGTCTCGGCCAACCAAGACTATGGCATACTCGTAGCAAAGCCGCCGAATGGTACCGTAAACCAAGAATAGTGACGTAAGAGAATAGAATGTCGTCTTTTGATTTGGAACGTGACGTGTTTCAGAACTTCTTCTCGACAACTCGGATGGTCGTTTTCACTGAACGATGGACATTGAAGTGATCAGAATTTCAGAGAATTGTCTTTTACTTTCACAGAACTGTCCCTGCTGAAAGACTTGCGATTATGTAACAATGCGCGAGTCGCAATGATCCAGGTAGGAATTATGCATAGTGAATGTGACTTCCAGTCTCTCTCCCTTTCATTCCCTCTGTTTTCTTCATCAAGTCGTCAGGTCAGTTACGTTTTAATCTCAGGGCTGGAGCGGTGTAAACCATTGTGCCTGCAGACACTTTTGCTTCTATCTCGCTAGGGGGTGAAATCTCTTTCAAATTGTAGTCAAAGTTATCCAGTTCTCACAAGTGTCTGCTGCTTGTGTCTCTTGTTGTTTTTCTGCTAAATTGCCATTCAATGCAACCCCCGTCGGTAAGACTTCAGATCCAATTTCTAGGACACATGACTGCGTACAAAAGATTGGGCATGCTTTTCTCTTTTTAGACGTTTTGCCTTTTCGCTTGTTGTGTATTTAATTCTTCATCAAACAATGTTTATAGGAAATATCTCGCTCCACTATTTTTGAAGTGACCGTCTAAAGATGGCGCCCATAAGTGATTAGTCACTTCCTGCGAGATATCACTTGGCTATGACGACTTCCTGCGATATATCAATTGTTATTACCAATTCAGTGCCCCATATGGCTTTTTGACCAATCAGGACGGATTCTAGGTGACCCTCTAAATGTTATAACGTTCAGGCAGGGACCCTTTTTGTTTATCATGCTAAAAATGAAGAAGACAAAGTAAAAATTTAAATGATTAATATCAGCGTGATTTTATTCTAAAGACTGACACTTCAAATGCTATCAGATAATACTCTCTTTATCTAAAATAAATACCAAAAAGCGAGTTTTGTTGGTGGGTGCTTTTCGGAACAGCAAGGCACCGCCCACCCTCTGAGTGTGCAATGCCGACCCGCTCACTTGAAATCTAAATGATCAAAGTTCGGGAAAATTAATCATCAAGTGAAGCTGTGTCACTCGCTCTACGTCATATGTATCTTTACGTCATTTCCCATCTGTCTGGAGTCGGTTCTTAATCTGTCGCTCTCTGTTCAACAAGAAAAACCGAAGCAACCGAAACGCATGTTCAACATGGTTTATCTTGCGAAATTGTTGTGTGTCAAACGCATTTGACCTGTGAATATTCATCACGTCAGGTGTGTGACTTTGATTGGCTGACCAAGCTCACGATAATTATTTGACTGACAGGCATAATCAGGTAGGAGCGCTCAAGTTCCCACTGTGGCTGTTCTGTCTAATTCGCGCGGTTGCTTCGAACTTTCTTTTGGTCGAAATAAACGGTAATACAACCGTTATTTCTAATATGCTGACTGTTAGCAAATGATAACAGGAATGTCTCACAAACGATATCAGCATTCGCCTAAAAGGCTCATGCTTGATATATTTTTTTTCGACATGCCTGTTATCATTTGCTAACACTAACAGTCAGCATATTAGAAATAACTAATAATATAGGGTGCATGTTTGACCAATGGTTAGTTACAGTTTCGTCATGTGACCCGTAACAACGCAATAAGAGTTTACATCGTTTAGCGCATAAGCATTCAAAATCCACAAATCCTTTACTTCACAAATTATAGTTACTCCTTGCATTCTATCACACTGGGTCTCCATTACTTTATATTCAAAATTACATCCTGTTTCAAACAAAATCATTTGACCACCACTGTGTGATGTGCGTTCGATATAAATCATATCCTCTCCCCATTCCTTTTTCCACACGTCAACTACCTGTTTCGTGATATACGTTTCCTGACCTCTCTTCGATGGGAGGTGGATCAACTGTATATTAATATTTATTTCCGACTGATCCTGACTTATCTACTTGATCATCGCTGAAGGCTACAATCACGACTCTTTGTAATCCAGCGTGCAAGTTGACGATTTCGACTTGCCTTTTCTAGGATTGTCTCTGTCTCAACATCTGCTGTTCTTCATCCAGTCTTCATGTATCCAACGACTTGAACACTTCAAGCTAAGAACCACATGCAACATTGTGTCAAGTCCGTGTGTTATTATCTCTGTGGATCTTTGACAAGAATTGACTTTGTTCTCCCATTGTGGGCATCTATAGATTACCTTTTGACTATCTGTGGAGGATGTTGTGAAACTTGAACAATCCGTATATATTCCTGTATTAATTAAATTGTTCAAACAAGAACTAGACTCTGTTGCTACTTCTATGACAAGAGAGAACAGTGTCGCCGAGAAGAGATTGTGTGCATCTCAACCTAGGATACTATACCACCTAGACATCAATAACCGTCACAATGTTCATTTTCGATGGGATGAACAAGTGCACGGAAAAACACTCCAAGAGATCAAAGAAGCAGAGAAAGTTGTTCTCAAGTGTGATGCTTTGGAGTTTGGATTAGCTGCCTGCCTGATGGCCGATGGACATCCAGTACCGTACGCATTTAGAGCACTGACAGAAACGGAAATAAACTATGCACAGTTCGAAAAGGAGATGCTGGCGATAGTATTCGGTCTGGAGAGATTTGAACGCTACGTTTATGGAAGACACGTAGAAGTTGAGTCGGATCACAAGCCGTTGATTCCAATCCACAAGAAGAGTCTACTCAGTGCACCGAAACACCTTCAGCGGATGCTACTAAGAACGCAGAAATACGACTACCCAGTGGTGTACAAGAAAGGCACAGAGATGTACATAGCAGATACACTCAGCGGAGCAGTGGAATCAAGCTGTACAGGGGGCAACAGAACAAGAAAAGAAGAGATTTTCTAGTCAAAACTGGAAAAAGAGATTGAAACTGTCAAAGTGACTTCACACATAGCAATTACAGAGGAAAGACTGACAGAGCTGCAAGAAGAAACAAGACAAGATCAAGATCTATGCCTTCTGATGAAGAGTGTTCAAACAGGATGGCCAGAAGAAAGAAGAAATGTTTCCCGTCAAGCTTCAAGACTATTTTCCATTCTGAGAAGAAATTTCACTCCAGAATGGGCTACTGTTCAAGGGAAAAGGAATAGTCGTTCCAGAGAACATGGGAACCAAAGTGATGTCTTTGATTCACATCAGTCTTCTTCTTCTTCTTCTTGTCGTTCGCCAATGTTAAACTTGGAGTCCAGCTCTGGTAATGAAGCTGGTGGTCTTATGAAGAGCCTCCACAGGTCCATGCAGCTTCACATCACATTCACATTCACATCAGTCACACAGGGCTACAAGGATGCCTTCGGAGGGCTCGAGAAGTAGTCTACTGGCCAGGAATGAACAAAGACATGGAACAACTGATTGGACAGTGTGAAGCGTGTCAGACATACTAGAGAAATCAGACGAAAAAAACGATGATCATTCAGCCGATTCCAGATCTTCCATGGAAGTTTGGTGTAGTTGATCTTCTAGAATTGAACGGAAGAGACTATGACTGTAGTGACAGCAGACTACTACTCGGATTTTTTTTAAGTCGATAGGCTACACACACAAAAACAGGAAAAGAAGTGATCAACAAAATGAAAGCTCATTTTGCAAGAATGTTTACCCCAACATATGCGACAGGCAGAGTGACTAGTTACACGCTGGGCATCCCCAGGTAAAAAAGGCACAGTTCACACGCAGGCATAAGACATTCAAGATCTACGTGAATTTAGCCAAACACAGCAGTTACGCTGCTACTACAGGACTGTTTATATAGAGCTGGAACAGTGCAGGTGTATGGAATCATAAATTCGTTATAGAGGTAGCTATTGCTTGTGTATCAATGGAAGGGAGGTAACGCTTACCATCCAAGCATGCCTTAAAGTTTCCTTGCAGATCTGCAGTCGCGTAGTGAAATGAACTAGTGTCATCGGAAGATTCTTCTCAGTCAATGATCAAAGCACAGTAAGTTCTATGCTGACAAAAGTCACTTTCGGACAACACGACGATTGACTTAATTTATATAGCGGTAAGTATTTCTACTACCACTATTAATAAAATAAAAAGTGTTCTTGAATATATATTATTGTTGCATATTTAGGTGTGTGACTGCTCAATCTGCGAGTATATGAATTGGTGTGTATGTATACTTGTTGAGTGTGTATTTGAAACAAAGAGTGAAAATGTATGGATAGAAAGAAAGAAAAGTGTTTAAAGATTAAAAACTAAACTACAAAAAACTCACAACCAAAACGTTAACCTTTGCCACGTTTATTAAACAAATAACAGTTTCTCTAATCTATCTCAAGGGAGACAACTATTCTATCATGAAAACTAAGGACTGCTGCTAAGACTCCTAAGAAAACGAACACTATAACGGTTAACCCATATAATAACTAAAAGTTCACAGACTAAAAGAATGAACACTAGATTACGTAAACAACTCACAGATGACTGACAATACAAATGACTTCACCACGAATACATCACAAGACTCATAACCGACCCAAACAGACCCAAACAGACTCATAACCGACCCAAACAGACCCAAACAGACCCAAACAGACCCACCACATGCCCTGCACACAACAAACATGGAGCAAATTAGCTTCACAGCGACCGGTCATGATTATACATATTTCTCGCTAAAAAAACAACAACCAAAATAAACCAAACATAGGAATATGTTACTTAGGTTCTTAAAAACAACCCTGCCAAATAAAACCCTTCTACTCACCCTGGAGTTGGACTCTAAGTCCAAAACAACTTTTAATTACATCAGTCGCTGGTCTGCTCCCAAAACAATAACGGTTCTTTCGCTAAGGATGCTGGGAACTATAGAAGGGAAATTAAGAAGGGAAACAACTCGGAACCTTCTGGCCTATACGCCTTTGACGAGGTTACCTCCCGTCCTCCACATATATGAGCCCAAAGGTAACAGTATCGACAAGAATGTACGCATTTGACATTAAATGAAACATTCATAGACAGTTTCCAACTCACCAGATCTGCCAAAGAGCCGTCATTTGTGAAAAAAAACGATGATTTTAATCAGACAGGTATCGGAAACAAGTCTTGGTCACCTGCGTTATTCCTTCCGAGGCGACGTGACGGCGCCACATTTGTTTGTTTATGGCTGTTTATCGCGAAACAACACAGTTGAAATTTGTGTGTAAAATACCACAAATGTGTGGTGAATCAGTTCGTCATCTGCGTTTCGATGGTAATTCAGTCAGATTGGAGTTACTTTGAATCGAAGGCGAGGGTAACCTGCGTTATTTGTGGGACGGCGTGAACAAATTTGATTGCAATATTTTATACAGAAAGTAAATTTCAATGATTCTGGCTCAGACTTGTAGATCTGTTATGCAGTGTTTTGGTAGTGTATCTGCTTTTCTGCTATGAAGCTCATTTGGAGTGATACGCTGATCGAAGTGGGGTACCCTATGTGGGACATCAGCCGTATGCAGATTACGCCTCAGAACACTCTCGCATTTCACAAAGACAACAATAATTTGCAACATTTCAAGAACTGCATCAGTTTTATTAGATACTATTTCAACAAAAACAGCACAAACACGACTATTATCAACAACACAGAACGGGAGGTAAGTCTTCAAAGACGCACCAAGTGTGCGTTCCCATTTTTGCTAGCATTTTCACAGTAAATCGTAATATTTCCATATCTATTGAATGATTTTGTTATTTTCTTTGATTGTGCCGATTCTCCTATCTCTCTGGCATGTACTGGGTGCTTTGTGACCAGTTTCTCCCCTAGACTGTATTGAAAAAAATGCGTCCGTCTGAGCTGACCCCCACTTGTGACCAATTAGCAAAGAACAACTCCTGTGCGTGTGTGTATTTGTGTGCATGTGTGTGTAAATATGTGTTGAGGGAGGGGGACGTATGCGTTTGGCTTCATAGTATTTTCATACGAGTCACTATCGCTAATCGATCGATGTAAAACACATTATTAAAAAAAACGCACTTATTTGTTTCTAGTTATAGTTTGATCGTGTAGATCAGACACTTGGCCACAAATAACACCTGTTTTTTAAAGAAATCATCACGTCGATCAACTCTTTTTAACACTGTCTAAGTGATCTTTGCTCATTTATTTTAGTCTTAAACGCTTTGGCGAATAAGTCTAATTAAATGGTGCTGTTGAGAAATGAATTTCCTCGAACATTTTTATGTTTTTGTAATTGTTTTTTGCATTTTTTACGATTTTCTCAGCATGTTGAAGAGACACGTTTGCCTGCAATCACGACTCGCTTGACCCCTACCCTGTTTAACACAATTTATGAACAAGTAAACGATAAACACGATTAAATACTATGCTCTTGTCGTACAGCCAGTGAATTATCCTCTACGAATCTGGTTTTCTTTTTGATTTATCTTATCTGGTTCATATTTTACGACAATTTAAAAATGACGAAAATTCACTCGCAACAGCGGGCGCGAATGAGTTGCGTTTCTTTCGCCGGGGACTGTACATAGCAGATACACTCAGCAGAGCAGTGGAATCAAGCTGTACAGGTGGCAACATAACAAGAAGAGAAGAGATTTTTCAGTCAGAACTGGAAAAAGATATTGGAACTGTCAACATGACTTCAAACATAGCAATTACAGATGAAAGACTGCACGGAGCTGCAAGAAGAAACACGACAAGATCAAGATATATGTGACCCTCCACCACGGAATGAGTCGCATGTCACCTTTGCATGTGTGACAATGTGCACTTTTAGCGCCCTTACAGCCAAGTGCCCTAGACTTTTGCCTTTACAGCAAGTGCCTTTCCTAGACTTTTGCCTTTACAGCAAGTGCCTTTACAGCCAAGTGCCCTAGACTTTTGCCCTTACAGCAAGTGCATTAACAAACTTTCTGCGCCTTAGCAGACGACACGAACTGCTTGTTTACATCTGAGCGGCGGCCATGCTTTATTCCGCCTAAAATCTATTTTTAGATTGATTGAGTGCACGAGCTATTTTATGCAATCTAAGGCTATATATTACTTTTAGATGTCAATAATGAATGGATATAGACATTATGTTGCTGTATGTTCATGCTTAAGTACTTTTTAAGGCCCTGTTGTTCCTTAAATTGCTTTAGTGTTCGATCAGCTTCGACCCCAAACCTTCGACGCTATCGAGTTTTAGCGCCCAGTAGGTGACGTGTGGAATTCCTTTATTATCTCCATAATTGTAACCTTTTCGTAAATCTAACTTAGTGCACTTATTCCCTTAAGATACTTTTTGAGTTAAAGTGCATTAATAAATGTTTGGATCAAGTAAATCAAAGTTGTCCTCAGTTTTGACCGGTTTGTTTTGTCGGTATTTGTATGTTTAGTTGTTGTACTGTTTATCCCAGCGAAGCTGGAGGTATCCCACGAACGCATTTTCATACCGATAATACATGATAAAGAAGGATTCTTTGTGCCCGGCTACGTGCTACAGTTGGAGATGGAAGTTCACCAAAAGTTGGGACCATACTAACAAAAATACGGTGGGTGCAATAGTCGCCCCCATTTTTTCAGCAAACGCCACCCAAGGCCGCTTTGGACGGGTAGAAATTCTGTACTTTCCAAGTCTATTTGTGTGTGGTTGTTCAAGACTATGGATAAAGCTCGCGTGAGAAGATTACGTCACGGTCAAAAGTCTTTGACGTCAATTAATGCATCATGACGTCATGCCTCCCTGTAGTCTTTTTCTCTCGCGCGGTGTGTGGTGTGTGTGTGTGTGTGTGTTCAGTTTTGTGCACGTGTTAGTGTTAATGTTAGTGTGTTAGTGTGTGTGTGTGTGTGTGTGCGCGCGCGCGTGCATGAGTGTACTACTCGTGTGTGTGTGTGTGTGTGTGTGTGTGTGTAAGAAAGACTAAGAGAGAGGGAGAAAGAGTGTGTGTGTGTGTGAATGTGTACTGTGTGTGCATGAGTTTGTGTGTATGTTTGTGTGTGTATGAGTGTGTATATGTGTCTGTTTGTAAAGGTGTGTGTGTCCGTTTGTCTATGTGCGTATTTGTGTTTGTTTGCTTAACGCCCAGCCGACCACGAAGGGCCATAATTATCAGGTCGGTGCTGCTTTGAGATATAACGTGCGCCACACACAAGGCAGAAGTCACAGCACAGGTTTCATGTCTCACCCAGTCACATTATTCTGACACCGGACCAACCAGTCCTAGCATGCACTAACCCCATAATGCCAGACGCCAGGCGGAGCAGCCACTAGATTGCCAATCAGTTTTAAAGTCTTAGGTATGACCCGGCCTGGGTTCTAACCCACGACCTCCCGATCACGGGGCGGACGCCTTACCACTAGGCCAACTGTGTATGTGCGTATAAGTGTGTGTTTTGTGTGTATGAGATTTGTGTGAGTCAATGTGTGTGTGTGTGTGTGTGTGTGTGTGTGTGTGTGTGTGTGTGTGTGTGTGTGTGAGTGTCTGTATAAGAGAGAGAGAAAGAGAGAGAGTGGGTGGGTGGGAGTGTGTTTGTGCTTGTGCGTAAGTGTATGTGTGTGTGTATGCGTGTTTGTTTGTAAAGGTGTGTATGTCCGTCTGTCTACATGTGCGTATGGGTGTGTGTATGAAGTGTGTGTGAGAGAGTGAGTGAGTGAGTGTGCATTTTTGTACGTGTGTAACTTGAGGTGTGTGTGTGTGTGTGTGTGTGTGTGTGTGTGTGTGTGTGTGTGTGTGTGTGTGTATGTGTGTGTTCGTGTGTGTGTTTGAGAGAGAGAGAGAGGTTTGTCTTTCGCTGGGGTATGCAGTGCCTTGGCGTTGCACATCTACTTAATTTGTTGTTGTTTTTGTTTGTTTGGTTGGTCATTGTTTGTTCACCGATTAGGCGCTAGAGTATTTGATGTATAACCCATACCCAACAGTCCCTTGTTGATCCTGGCATAAGGTAACTTGTCGTTGATGTTGTGAGGAATGAGATTGAGAGTTTGCACTGTACACGTTGACTTCCTATAAGCTTGTGTTCTGTTGTGCTAGAAACTCTGATAGCGACTTGAACTTACTTGTGTAATTTGCATTTGACTTTCTAGTCATGGTTTGTTCATGTTGTTTTTAGGACTGCGGTATGTTGTGTTGTGTCACTCTTTGCTCTAGTACTTATGGTGTGAATAATTATGTAAATATTCCCCTCTTGTTGATTACAACATTACCTTGATTTTATTGCCTATTTTCATGACTTGTTTCCTGAAACTTAATACAATTTTTGTATTATTTTTTCAGGTCATTGCGTGCTAGTTCCACGTGGGGTTTGAAATAAAACAATGACCCCCGACATCCAGTCTGTTCGAGTTTGAGAGTGAGAGAGCACCTCCCCACACATGATTTTCATATTTTTACATTTTCCTAAAGAGTTTGTTATGCTCTATCCAGTGGTGAAAATCGTTTTTGAAAAGAGCAAAAACCTTTTGAGTTATAAGCCTGTGACTAAGGTGACCCTCACACTGTTACCAGACACTCCCCGGACTTATATTAAGCCTAGCGCAGAACCGCGCGAGGTGACATGCGACTCATTTCGTGGTGGAGGGTCACATATGTGGTCTGATGAAGAGTGTTTAGACAGGATGGCCAGAAGAAAGCAGAAATGTTCCCGTCAAGCTTCAAGACTATTTTCCATTCTGAAAAGAAATTTCACTCCAGAATGGGCTACTGTTCAAGGGAGAACGAACAGTCGTTCCAGAGAACATGAGAACCAAAGTGATGTATTTTATTCACATCAGTCACACAGGGCTACAAGGATGCCTTCGGAGGGCTCGAGAAGTAGTCTACTGGCCAGGAATGAACAAAGACATGGAACAACTGATTGGACAGTGTGAAGCGGGTCAGACATACCAGAGAAATCAGACGAAAAAAACGATGATCATTCAGCCGATTCGAGATCTTCCATGGTAGTTTGTTGGAGTTGATCTCCTGGAATTGAACGGACGAGACTATGTAGTGACTGTAGACTACTACTCTGATTTCTTTGAAGTTGATAGGCTACACACACAAAAACAGGAAAAGAAGTGATCAACATAATGAAAGCTCATTTTGCAAGAATGTTTACCCCAACATATGCGACAGGCAGAGTGACTAGTTACACGCTGGGCATCCCCAGGAAAAAAAGGCACAGTTCACACGCAGGAATAAGACATTCAAGATCCACGTGAATTTAGCCAAACACGGCAGTTACGCTGCTACTACAGGACTGTTTATATAGAGCTGGAACAGTGCAGGGGTATGGAATCATAAATTCGTGATAGAGGTAGTTATTGCTTGTGTATCAATGGAAGGGAGGTAACTCTTACCATCCAAGCATGCCTTACCATTATCAAAGGTGTAAAGTTAAACCTGCTGCTTAATTATATTTAACGTTCCTAAAGAAAGGAAGTAACTCATGTTATATGAACCAAATGTTAACGTGTTATGACAACCTACATGTGAATGTTTGTGTGTATAACTGTTCCCAATTGCCAAACGTGAAGACAGTTAGGACATTATGTTTATCCTTTAAGGATCAAGGATCTAGAAATCTCCTATGAGGAAGGTAAATCATTCATCATTCCGCCTCCCTTAAACCATTAGTGTCTGGCCACAGACACCGCCAGGCATTTACATACAATGCAAACACCCTTTCTTTTGATCACTTATTGCTAGAGAACACCCTAGGTATTTTCCATAGAGAGAGCATTTTTCAAATAATTTATTTCGTGTAGACGTATAGGTGTTGATCAGACGCCTCGTTGTGGCGCTGAACCTAACTTTTAAAATCTGAAAAGTATATCGACAGTTTGTGAGACAAACATTGATAGAACACAACATAAGTATTTCCTTATCAAGACCAAGTCAGTACAGTTCGAAGTTTTAACAATTTGAAAGTAGGGAGCCCGATGTATGTCAAGCAAGATGGGTGATTGAGATGACTGGTGCGTGTAAGATGCAGCTCTTTTCGTGTGCGTGCGTGTGTGGGTGTGTGTTAACTGAGACCTGTCCCTTGGCTGGCTAACAGTCAACATGTACACAATGTTGCAGAAGTCGACAGACAGCGAGCGGACAGGCAGCAAGATGGCGACGGCAGGGCCATCTTCAAAGAAGCGACCGAATGTTAGTTTTGAAGACATATTAGCTGGTCCTATACACAGTCCATTATGTTAATTGTTATAACACTGGTCCTATACACAATCCATCATGATAATTGTTATAACACTAGTCCTATACACAGTCCATCATGTTAATTGTTATAACACTAGTCCTATACACAATCCATCATGTTAATTGTTATAACACTAGTCCTATACACAGTCCATCATGTCAATTGTTATAACACTAGTCCTATACACATTCCATCATGTTAATTGTTATAACACTAGTCCTATACACAGTCCATCATGTCAATTGTTATAACACTAGTCCTATACACATTCCATCATGTTAATTGTTATAACACTAGTCCTATACACAGTCCATCATGTTAATTGTTATAACACTAGTCCTATACACAGTCCATCATGTCAATTGTTATAACACTAGTCCTATACACATTCCATCATGTTAATTGTTATAACACTAGTCCTATACACAGTCCATCATGTTAATTGTTATAACGCTGGTCCTAAATTGATATTTCATTAGACTTTAAGTTTACATAACTCTCAACATTTTTAAGGCAGTCTCTCGAAGTTACACATTGTCAAGATGATGACACGTGTAAAGGCGAACTTCTGTATGCCTGTTAATATTGAAACAATCAAAACCTTAGAATTGATGTTGTGACGTATTTCTGTTCAAGTTGTGTGAAACTTATAGTGCCACAGACACACACGTGACATGGATGTACCTTCACACGCTAAGCTAGTGATTGTGCCACTACAGTTTTGTCAAGTTTTTGAAACATTCTTTTGACCCGCTGAAAAGTTATGTCTTTTAGAAAAGAGCATAAGAAATAGGTAATTTTGCCTTTGGTGCACCTAATTTGGAAGCAACTTTGTACCATTTTTCCCCCGTCTTACACAGCCTTTACAGTCGAATGGTGTTCACGTGTTTCGATAAAGGCAGTGTTATTAAAGAAGAGGGAAAACGGAAAAGAACTTTGAGGCTAGCACAGGAGAGTGCAAGCAGATGTGACATCATATTCGAAAGAAACATGACGTCAGAGCTTGGGCCTATCTTATCATGTTGTTGAGTGTTTGGAGACGTCATAGGCTGAGTGTGGATGAAGCCGACGTGGCTCCGTGTCGCGTTCACTGGCTGGCTAACGGTCAACATGTACACTATGTTGCAGACGAAGATGAAGTCGGCGGGGTCATCTTCCAAGAAGCAAAGAAAGGTCAGTTTTAAATTGTAGCTTGTCCTTACAAAGTCCAACATGTTCATTGGTATACGCATGTTACATACACAGTCCAACATGTTCATTGGTATACACTTGTTACAAAGTCCAACATGTTCATTGGTATACGCTTGTTACATACACAATCCAGCATGTTCATTGGTATACGCTTGTTACATACACAGTCCAGCATGCTCATTGGTATAGAACGCTTGTTACATACAAAGTCCAACATGTTCATTGGTATACGCTTGTTACATACACAGTCCAACATGTTAATTGGTATAGAACGCTTGTTACATACACAGTCCAACATGTTCATTGGTATAGAACGCTTGTTACATACACAGTCCAACATGTTCATTGGTATAGAACGCTTGTTACATACACAGTCCAACATGTTGATTGGTATAGAACGCTTGTTACATACACAGTCCAACATGTTAATTGGTATAGAACGCTTGTTACATACACAGTCCAACATGTTCATTGGTATAGAACGCTTGTTACATACACAGTCCAACATGTTCATTGGTATAGAACGCTTGTTACATACACAGTCCAACATGTTCATTGGTATAGAACGCTTGTTACATACACAGTCCAGTATGTTCATTGGTATATAACGCTTGTTACATACACAGTCCAACATGTTAATTGGTATAGAATGTTAACACCTTCACATTTAAATGCTTACTTTATAGCCACCTATTGAATTGAGAAGAAAACAAAGCATACTAAACTGCTCAGCATGAAATACAAAATAAGGAACTAACAAGTCGCGTAAGGCGAAAATACAACATTTAGTCAAGTAGCTGTCGAACTCACAGAATGAAACTGAACGCAATGCAACGCAGCAAGACCGTATACTCGTAGCATCGTCAGTCCACCGCGCACGGCAAAGGCAGTGAAATTGACAAGAAGAGCGGGGTAGTACTTGCGCTGAGAAGGATAGCACGCTTTTCTGTACCTCATTTCGTTTGAACTTTTTGAGCGTGTTTTTAATCCAAACATATCATATCTATATGTTTTTGGAATCAGGAACCGACAAGGAATAAGATGAAAGTGTTTTTAAATTGATTTAGAAAATTTAATTTTGATAATAATTTTTATATTTTTAATTTTCAGAGCTTGTTTTTAATCCAAATATAACATATTTATATGTTTTTGGAATCAGAAAATGATGGAGAATAAGGTGAACGTAAATTTGGATCGTTTTATAAAAAACATATTTTTTTTACAATTTTTAGATTTTTAATGACCAAAGTCATCAAATAATTTTTAAGCCACCAAGCTGAAATGCAGTACCGAAGTCCGGGCTACGTCGAAGATTACATGACCAAAATTTCAACCAATTTGGTTGAAAAATGAGAGCGTGACAGTGCCGCCTCAATTTTCACGAAAAGCCGGATATGACGTCATCAAAGACATTTATTGAAAAAATGAAAAAATGAAAAAAACGTATGGGGATTTCATACCCAGGAACTCTCATGTCAAATTTCATAAAGATCGGTCAAGTAGTTTAGTCTGAATCGCTCTACACAATCACACAGACACACAGACACACACACACACAGACACACACACACACACACACACACACACACGCACATACACCACGACCCTCGTCTCGATTCCCCCCTCTACGTTAAAACATTTAGTCAAAACTTGACTAAATGTAAAAAGAACTAACAGCATCGTTTTGTGTGTGTGGGTATAGTAGTTGACACGTTTTATTCACAAAACACAGCGGAAAATGGCGACCAATTTGTTGCACAGCGACAGGTCACTTTATTCAACCAAGGCCAGTACTTTCATACATGACAAAGGAAGGCAAATGAAACCTGAATAATAAAGTTATAGTGTTCATGTGTGTGTCTGAGTGATCAACTGTTTTAACAAACTATCCTCTAAAACGTAATTGCACTCAGCAGATTGTTCTTCTGCTCAGAACTTTTGTGTCACACGGTTTTTGCGACAAAGAGAGAGATCGTATTCTTGCAGAAAATCATTGACAACACAGACCAGTCATTTTTAGCATTGCATTTGGGAAGGGCTACTATTATAGTGTGTTTTAACAAATAATTACACTATAGTATCGGCAGAACACGACCAAATGAGTTTCGTGTCACAGCGTTATAGGCGGAAGACATTTTTAGACTATTTGTTCTCACACTGTAGCAAAATCATTGACAACACAGAACAGTCATTTGTAGCATTGGTATTGGGAAGGGGTACTATTATAGTGTGTTCTACAAAAGAAAAACACTATAGTATCGGCAGAACACAACCACATGAGTTTCGTGTCACAGCGTTATGGGCGTGTGATTTTGTAGACTATTATTTTGTTCTTACTCTGTAGCAACATCATTGACAACACAGACCAGTCATGTTTAGCTTAGAAATTGGGACGGATTACTATTAGTGTGTTTTAAGAAAGAACAAATATTATAGTATCAGCAGAACACGACCAAATGAGTTTCGTGTCACAGCGTTAAAGGTGAGAATTTTTAGAATTGTTGTTCTCACACTGTAGCAGAACAACGTTTTCGTCATCATTTTGACACATAGAGTTCTGATGCAGCAGGGTTTTTGTCAAAAGGCTACGTGACTGAGAGCTAGATCTCAATGTCTGTTCGTGTCACACACTAATTAAACCGGTCATGAACGGAAGATTTTGCAAGCGATCATATCTCAAAAACTACTACTTACTTACTTTCTTACTTGGGCCCTTTGCTCCCAGCGGAGCATAGGTCATTGCCACCGTTTCTCCATCGCACTCTGCTCAGGGCTGTTCTGTCCGTTTCTGTCCAGCTGCTGCCTTGCCTCTTTTGTTCTGCCTCTGTGTCACGCCTCCAGCTGTTTCTCGGCCTCCCTCTCTTTCTTTTCCCCTGCGGGTTCCAGGTGAGAGCCTGGCGGGTGATGCTGGATGTTGGTTTCCTAAGGGTGTGTCCAATCCAGCCCCATTTTCTCCTCAGAATCTGGCTGTTAACAGGCTCTTGGCCCGCCCTTTGCCACAGCTCTTCGTTGCAGATCTTGTCTGTCCATCTGATCTTGAAGATGCGCCTGCCCTCAGACAGGTCTGAAAGTCTGAATCTTGTGCTGTGTCACCTTGGTCATTCTCCACGTCTCAGAGCCGTAGAGTAGAACCGATTTTACATTGGAGTTGACGATGCGCAGCTTGGTGGTTATGCTGATCTCTCTAGAGGCCCAGATGTTCTTCAACATGATGTAGGCTGCTCGTGCCTTCCCAGTCCTGGCGGCGACGTCTCTGTCGGTGCCCCCTTGCCTATCGATCACACCTCCCAGGTATACAAACAAGTCGACCTCTCGGATTGGCTCTCCACCATTGGCGTGTTGGCAGTGGTGTTAATCTTCATGAAATCCGTATCCCTCATGTTGATCCTGAGCCCTGTCCTAGCTGATGTTGCTGCCAGGCGAGTGGTCTCGTCTTGCATCTGGTTGAAGTTGTGTGAGAGAAGCGCCAGGTCGTCCGCGAAGTCGAGGTCGTCCAGCTGTGTCCAGAGTGTCCACTGTATACCGTTGTTCCTGCCTGCTGTGGTGGTCTTCATGATCCAGTTAATAACCAGGAGGAAGAGGACAGGCGACAGTAGACAACCCTGGCGGACTCCAGTTATAACATCGAAACTGTCCGACAACTAGCCCGCGTGCGCTACCCTACAGTTCATGTCTTGGTAGGTATGCTGAACTAGTGAGATGAGTTTCGCGGGTACTCCGTAGTGCCTTAGCAGCTTCCACAACGTCTCTCTGTCCACGCTGTCAAAAGCCTTCTCATAGTCTATGCATTCAACAAAGTATCAACCAACGTTTCTGAATCTTTCAATGAAAAAAGAAAAACTTATTTTGAACCAAACAGCAAATACCAACGAAAGCTAAACACACAAACACACACGCGCACTAACACAGATTGAATGCAAAGCGCGAACGAACACGGAGGATTTTTGTAGGTCAGGTCGTGGGAATGTCCACCCGAAATGTTCCACAGGGGAACTGGTTGTGTTTGTATTGTTTATTTTCTCACAGTGATGTTAATGGTTTTTACAGTGCCGTTTTGAAAGAATATTTTCCGAA
This sequence comes from Littorina saxatilis, assembly GCF_037325665.1. NCBI lineage: Eukaryota > Metazoa > Mollusca > Gastropoda > Littorinimorpha > Littorinidae > Littorina > Littorina saxatilis. Next base: position 54,814,132 of record NC_090260.1, read on the forward strand.
TTTGGGGCACACTTTTGACTTTTGGTTCGTTTATCTCGTCGAAGTAACATTCGAGTGTTTCGGGGAGCGAGCCAGTCTGAAGAGTACTCGGGTCCAGCGCGAGCGTTTTTTATTCCATTGTAGTGTCACTGGTTTCCAAAACCATGTCGCGTCATTCCCTATTATTCTGTGATGCTCGGTAATAAATATGACGTCTTTTACACGAGACAATTGAACAAAACAAACTTGATTATTCTTCAATAAAAAACATTGCTTTTAAAGATGTGAAGGCAAAAAGCACAAACAATTCACACATGTCTGTGTCCAACAGGGACGGGGTCCAGTGTAAATCTCCTGATCCGAAAGTGCATCCATACACAACAGGAACGTTACGATTTCCAGAAAAGACAGAAAACAAATTCAGTTTTCACGGAAGAAAACCACAGTCTTTATCCTCAGTCAAAGTAGAAAGAAGGCCCTAAACATTATAAGCACAATCAAATGTAGCACCTACTAAAAAGCAAACACCACACAGCACATTGAGAAGAAAACAACGGAGAGCCTCTATGGAGGTTCAGAGGCAGCCGCCATTTTGTCTCAGAGAGAGAGAGAGAGAGAGAGAGAGAGAGAGAGAGAGAGAGAGAGAGAGAGAGAGAGAGAGAGAGAGAGAGAGAGTGAGACTGAGAGAGAGAGTGAGAGAGAGAGAGAGAAACAGAGAGAGAAATATGAGGAAGACGGCTTGCTTGCTTGTGTGTGTGTGTGTGTGTGTGTGTGTGTGTGTGTGTGTGTGTGTGTGTCCGTGTGTGTGTGTCCGTATGTGTGCGCATTATGTGTGTGTGTTAGTGTGTGTGTTTGGGTGTGTGTGTGTGTGTGTGTGTGTGTGTGTGAGAGAGAGAGACACAGAGAGACAGAGGGAGGGAGAGAGAGAGAGAGAGAGAGAGAGAGAGAGAGAGAGAGAGAGAGAGAGAGAGAGAGAAAGAGAGAGAGTAGGAAAGAGAGAGGAGAGAGAGACAGGCAGACAGACAGAGAGAGAGAGAAAGAGAGTAGGAGAGGCGATTTGTCGTTCGCTGGGAGTATGCAGAACGTTGGCATTGCGCTCCTACTTATTTTTTTTATTTTTACTTGATGTTGTGATCTCCGAGCGAGAGAGAGAGAGAGAGAGAGAGAGAGAGAGAGAGAGAGAGAGAGAGAGAGAGAGAGAGAGAGAGAGAGAGAGAGAGAGAGAGAGAGAGAGAGAGAGAGAGATAGAGGGGGAGAGCGAGCGCTTGCTTGTGTGTGTGTGTGCGTTAAAACGATGTTTAAAGGGTCGTAAGAGAGCACATACAAACACATTTAAACAGAGAACGTACAAAAACACTGGTCAACACACACATACACGAACGAACGCACGCGCGCACACACACACACACACACACACTCTCTCTCTCTCACACACACACACACACACACACACACACACACACACACACACACACACACACCACACACACACACACACACACACACACACACACACACACACACACACACACCGTCAATCCCTGTGAGCTGAAACATTTATCGGGATACACAAGCAACAACAGTCTGTTCGAAGGAAGAGTACTCAGTTAACACTCTGCAAAGGAATCAAAAGAAAACAAGTCGCGTAAGGCGAAAGTATCTCATTTAGTCAAGCTGTCGAACTCACAGAATGTAACTGAACGCACTGCATTTTTTCACCAAGACAAGACAGGAAGTCGCACACTTTTCACGTGCAAAACGAAGGGAAAGCGACAAGCCAGAATAGCGCGGTAGCGTATTGCGTTGAGCAGCAAAGCGCGCTTTTCTGTATTCTTTTTAATTTTCTGAGCATGTTTTAAATAAAACATATCCTATATTTATGTTTTTGCAATCACGAAATGATTAAGGATCAGATGAAACAAAATTTGGATCGATTTCTTAAATTTTATTCGTAGTACTAATTAACCTAATTTCGTTAATTGTGATCACATTTTAAGAGTAAACATGACATATGTATATATTTTTTTATTCATAATTTGATGAAAAATACGGTGCAATCAATTTTGAATTTGTTTGCGAAAATTTGATGTCAATGACAACCTTAATGAGCAAACTCATTTATTAATTTGTAAGCCTCCAAGCTGAAATACAATACCAAAGTCCGGGCTTCGTCGAAGATTATTTGACAAAAATTTCATCAAAATCGGTTGGAAAATGAGAGCGTGACAGTGCCGCCTCAACTTTCACAAAAAGCCGGATATGACGTCATCAAAGACACTTAAAATTTTGTTTTTTAAAGTCTGGGGAAATTATACTGAGGAACTCTTTCAGGCAGATCGGTTTAGTAGTTTTCCTTGAACCGATCTATACACACACACACACACACACACACACACACACACACACACACACACACACACACACACACACACACACACACACACACACACACACACACACACACACATCACCACAACCCTTGTCTCGATTCCCCGTCTCTCTTTAACTTGACTAAATGTAAAACAAAACAAAACAAGAACGCGTCGCAGGGAAAAGGGCTTTTTCCTATTAAGAGTCACATACGCCATCAGGTAAAACAAAATAAAAATTGTAAAAGCATAATAAATATTAGAGTTATTTAGTCATTGTTGCTAAAGGTTACTCGGTCAGAAAAGAATTTCTCGCATACAATTAATAAAGCAGAACTCAGCAAGAGCTGTTGTTGTGATCGGTCACTATCTTAACTTGTGACAAGCATTAAGAAACAAGAAAACATCGCCAAAACACAGCAGCTTCCCTTACTGTGTTCTGCCGTTGTTTTTAACAAACTCGAGTTCACAGAACACTCCGGCAGAAGACAGTAACGTCCCTTACTGTGTTCTGCCGTTGTTTTTAACAAGCCCGAGTTCAAAGAAAAACTTGGCAGAACACAGTAAGTCCACTAATTGGCTCATAATTCTTTAATCTCACAACTATTTTTGAAATAGACTAAAGCTATAAATTCAGAAATCCTCCCGACGCTTTATTGCAGTGAAATCTCCAGCGAGAATGCTTTTGTTTTAAATATAGAGCTGAGAACAGAAAACCGCGTTTTTCTCAAAACGTGATTTTTGGACTTACTGTGTTTTGTCAGAGGAGAGCAGAACTATCGGGCCCTATTGCTAAGCTGAAAACACAATAGCTCTTAATCTTACGTCTGGGCAGGACTATGGGATTGCATTTCAGCTTGGTACCTTAAATTTTTGTTTTTTAAATTTTTGTTCAAAATGTGTAATTTTTTCAATTTCGTAAAAACTAATATTTGAAACAAAAAAGTCATAATGGTGTATTCCCTATTGCGTCCTGTATCTAAAACTATATAGTGCTGTTGTATGTTATTGAAAATTATGCTTACAAATTAAGACAAGAGGCGAAGCCTTCAAGGCTCACGTAAGAAATCGACAAACGGTAACACAAACTCAACCACTCCGTCACACATACACACACACACACACACACACACACACACACACACACACACACACACACACACACACACACACACACACACACACAGTAAGCATAGGTGAAACTATGCAAGAAAGCGAGACCCTGGATCTGCCAAGAAGTCTCGGCCCGCTCACAATAACAATGACCGAGACTTTCAGTAATTCCTTTGCGTGACGTCTAACCCTCTTACGTCATACTGTGACGTCTTCAAATAGTTTCTATCACACACGTCGAACACTTTTGACCGAGACTGACGTAATCCATAGACTCGGAAATGTTAAAGTTTCTACCACAGACATACACACATACATACATACGCACGCACGCACGCACGCACGCACGCACAGACAGACAAAGTTTATCATCGCATAGGCTACACTTACGTGAGCCAAAAACCGTTAAATAACCACTATTTTTATGTATAGAAAACGACAATTAAAATCAACTTCTGTCTATTCCTTATTACTTTCTGATTCCAAAAATATATAGTTTTATCGAGTTTGACGTCGAAAATATTCTCAAACTTAACACTGAATTCGGATGTTGAATGGAAATTGTACTTCCAAACTCCGTGCAGCTCATAACAGGATAAAAGCACATCATTTCAAGTGTGGAACACGCACATGACGTCATACTGAAAGGTGATAAATTATGGCTTCTCCTTGCAACATTTTATTTCAAACATAGTAACAATTGTAAAAGGGTTTCTTTCTCAAATTAGTTGTTGTCCTCTGTCTATTTCTCTATGTCTCCGTCTGTCTGACTGACTCAATATGTAATTCCTTAGTTTTGCAAAAGTCAAACAAAGTATGGTCTGGGTGGCCGAGTGGTAACTCACTTGCGCTCGGAGGCGAGAGGTTGCGAGTTCGACCCTGGGTCAGGGCGTTAGCAATTTTTCTCCCCCCTTTCCTAACCTAGGTGGTGGGTTCAAGTGCTAGTCTTTCGGATGAGACGAAAAACCGAGGTCCCTTCGTGTACACTACATTGGGGTGTGCACGTTAAAGATCCCACGATTGACAAAAGGGTCTTTCCTGGCAAAATTGTATAGGCCCATTGCAGAAACTCAAGTTAACAACAGCATTTCTACTCGGCGCGCGCGGTATGAGAATCACGGGTCGTAACTCTCTGGAATTGGTCATCCGCCGCCATGTTGGATGCCTTGCACGATCTCTGACAGTGCTTGAGCGTTGGGTGGCGACTCGACAAAAGTGAAAATGACACGTTGTGTGGCCAAAAACTGCAGTCAGCAGGCACACTTTAGGATCCCTAAAGTTGTTTACCATCAGGGTGACAACTGGAAGGAAGTTACTGAGCGGAGAAGACGATTATAACTGGTTATTTTTTGCTGTGTGCAGTGCGCTAATCAACAATTGTCCATCGGTTGTGCCTTTAGAGTGAACACTGTGATAGGATGCTTTGAAAATTATACTTTGCAGTAGTTACCTGAGCTGCATTGTACCTCATTTGCCTGTCTTGAGAGCTTTATCTTGTGAATTTTGGTGCACTGTCTGCATGGTAATTTGAGATAAAGAATAAATAAATGAATATAATAATGTATTCTTGCTTTACTTTTTATATTTAGTCAAGTTTTGACTAAATATTTTAACGTAGAGGGGGGAATCGAGACGAGGGTCGTGGTGTGTGTGTGTGTGTGTGTGTGTGTGTGTGTGTGTGTGTGTGTGTGTGTGTGTGTGTGTGTGTGTGTGTGTGTGTGTCTGTCTGTCTGTCTGTCTGTCTGTGTGTGTGTGTAGAGCGATTCAGACCAAACTACTGGACCGATCTTTATGAAATTTTACATGAGAGTTCCTGGGATTGATATCCCCGAATGTTTTTTTCATTTTTTTGATAAATGTCTTTGATGACGTCATATCCGGCTTTTCGTGAAAGTTGAGGTGGCGTGCTATCCTTCTTAGCGCAACTACTACCCCGCTCTTCTTGTCAATTTCACTGCCTTTGCCATGAGCGGTGGACTGACGATGCTACGAGTATACGGTCTTGCTGAAAAATGGCATTGCGTTCAGTTTCATTCTGTGAGTTCGACAGCTACTTGACTAAATATTGTATTTTCGCCTTACGCGACTTGTTATGTTGTGCTATTGTGTTAAAAAGGCAGATCCCCTTTGGACTCATGCATGCACAGTTTTCTTCATTTTGTCTGCATACACAGTGAAATACGCAAAAAGAACAAGAGTGCAATGAAGAAAACTAACAAAGACGGCATCCAATATGGCGGCGCGAAGAGAGTATGAGCGGAGTTGTGCCCCTTAGGGCTAAAGCTAGCCGATCCATTTGATAACGTCACGCCGAGTAAGAAGAATGAATTGGACCTATAGGCATAGATAAAAATTGTCCACCAAAATACCCGTGTGACTTGGAATAATAGGCCGTGAAAAGTAGGATATGCGCCGAAATGGCTGCGATCTGCTGGCCGATGTGAATGCGTGATGTATTGTGTAAATAAAATTCCATCTCACACGGCATAAATAAATCCCTGCGCCTTGAATATGTGCGCGATATAAATTGCATAAAAAAATAAAATAAAAAATAAAAAAATAATAAATTAATAAATCCCTGCGCTTAGAACTGTACCCACGGAATACGCGCGATATAAGCCTCATTTTGATTGATTGATACCTAATTGATACAGGTCTCTAAATTCTAATTATAAACTTGTGAATTTTATTCAAAACATATTTGATTGGTGTTTTAAACGCAACAATGGGGCACGCTGTGGTAAGTAGAAGAAAGTGTGTTTACGAGCAGAAAAAGCCTATCAAAGTCAGGAATCGTGTTTTTCTTTCTCTATTTTCACTTTATAACTTACCACAGAAACTAAGCAACAGTGTAGTACCACTTGAAGTGCAATATCTTGTACTTTATTTTTGACCATCTGTGCAACAGTTCATTGACCATGAGCTGTTCACATAAGGTTGTTTTTGTGTGTGAGTTTTTTTTGAACTCACATTGGGAATCCCGTGAGACTTTCTTTGTTAAGTGGGGCACTTACGGGGGTCGAGGCTAGCCGAGACTCCCTCAGTGGTTCCCCACTAAACAAAGACAGTCTCTCGGGATTCCCAACGTGAGTTACAACGGAACATTGTGTAATTGTTATAGTACACTCTTTTCGCAGTTTGGAGTCTGTGTGGTGGTTTTTTTTCTGAATGCCAAGTCTATGTACATCCCATGCAGGGCCTCATTAAGTGTTGTACGGTAAATGACGCCGTGTTTGAAAGGAGTCCGTCAATTTCACTGCATATTTATCAGCTTACATTTTGATATGTGCATAAATCACAACTCAAAGGCACAGTGCGCCTCCCGTAAACCATCACAGATACAGTCAGGCTTTTACACATAGTACAAACACCCTTCCATTTGAACGCTTACCAAACGGGAACATCCTAGGTGCCCTACGTAAAGAGCGAGCAGTTTTCAAATAATTAATTTTGCGGCTTGTCTCAGTAGACAATCGGACCGTGATGCGTTTTGGCGCAAGACCTAACTTTTAAAATCTAAATAATAAATTGACAGCTTGTTACGCAAACATTCTTAAATCATAAAAGAATTTTTTTTCATCAAGACAAGATCAGTACATTTCGAAGTTTTGAAAGTTTGAAAAAAGAAACGCCCGGAAGCAGGGTCACGCAAGGTCGTGGTTCTCGTAGCAGACGACGGTTTATGCCTATCGCCAGTTCCTCTGAACAGTCAAAAGCCATCGCGAGAGTTCTTGTGAACCACAGCCGTTTGTTTCGTGCATAGTCAGAGGTACATAATAACGTTCTATTGCAGATAAGCTCACAGCGAGTCGCATTCAAATTACTAACTGACGACTGCATTGTGAAAAAAGGAAACTGGATCACACGGGTTCACGATGGCTCAGAGGTAAGATGACCACGCCTACCCTCAAAAATGGCGTTTTTTGACAGCATGATTCACTTTCAACCGTCGAAACGGTAACTTAAACTGAATGATATTTTACATTATTATTTTAACATCCAAAAGTTTATTTGGTGTCTTCCATGGTGAAAAAGTACCACAGTTTACTATAGTAAAAGTATTATAGTATACCATGGTTTACAATATTAAACGTACCTGTCGCTGCCTCTCACAAGACGTAAGACGTAAGACTGTGGCGAAGACTAAGGAGCAGATACTGGGCTAGCTTGACGAATGCCAGAACCAGGCGAGTTGCCCAAAGTCGCGAATGCGGAACAGCCGAAGAATTGTTGAAGCTGTAGAAGGACTGTCGTATGACAGAAGGTAGACTGGCAGTGACGAGTTGGCAGTGACGAATGCCAGTGACGAGTTGCCAGTGAAGAAGTGGTGACACAATCTGTGGCAGGTAGCTAGTGGCACAGCAAGCTGAACGAGTGCTTGTCCATGAGCAATCTTGAGTGATGCCCAAACATTGAGGGACGAGATGATGAGGAACGATGACGAAGAGGAACGATGACGCAGAGGCTCCTCTTGGTGATGAGTCTTTTACTGTCGCTGCCTCTCACAAGACGTAAGACGGATGTATGATTGTAAAACTTCTTTTATTCTCAATTCATACAGGGCCAAAAAACTACCCGACAGGTCTGTCTACACTGCGAGTCACAATGTCAAGTGACGTTCTAGAACATCTTCGAATCTCGCGCGAACTCGCGCATGAATACGTATAACCTATTTACCTTGGAAAAGCGCGTAAAGAGGCACAGGCGCCGGACCGATAAAACAACAAGTATTGCGGCAGCAACAGTACCATAATAAACTATACAGCATGACTTCCCTTCTTTGTCTCTGTTAATCTAGGGAGAAAATATCCAGCGATATTTCTCCGTAGGCCTAAAGTTCGGCCATGACCTAGGCAAAATAACTTGCGCAGCCGCAGAAACAAGAAAATGGAAATCTTTTATGAAATGATTGGGAGCCACGCAAATTTGACCTCTTGATTCCGACCATGAACCCACTGTAAATAATCTGGAAGGTCGTACCAGAAATGCAGCTTTATCTCTGGCCGATTCATAGATTCAACCTACAAACTGCGACCTCATCTGTGATCAGATGGCCAAGCAATGCGTGAAATCTTTTATTCTAAAAAGCCTTCTGGCTCGTTTCGACAAGCATTAAACGGATGAAATTAACCACATGCAGTTTATTCTTCAGAAAAATGCACACAAACAATGGGTTGGGTTCGGTGATTTGTACATAAACGTCTTCCTCACGATAGATTAGCTGATTTTGTCTTATGAAGCCGTCATGAACACGAACACAATGATTGCAGAAGCAAACTCTGTACCTACACGACCGAGACACAAGACTGATTATTTCACAGCTGCAATGTGAATAGAGAACAAAGACGTTTTGGGTAAGCTTACTCACGTCAGGTCTTCACTGACAAGCTAGGAACAGACGGAAAATTCCGAACAAAAGTAAATGACGTCAAAGTCTCTTTCGCTTTGCGTGTAACTTTGTCATGACGTCTTTTTGTGACGACAGTACACGCGACAATTTGTTCGCTTCCGGTGTCATTTTAGACTGAAAAGCAACTCAAAAGAAGCCTGTGTCTTGAAACAGCTGAAACACTCTTTTGGATTGCCGTTTCAATGTTAACCAAAAAGTTAAAGAAAAAAACCAAGGTTCAGTTGCGAACTGACAGCGGATTGAGCATTTATTCCTGTTGATGAAGGTACGATTGAAGCTTTATTCTCTCCGTCAACCAACAAGACTAGATTTGTAGCAGACGAAAAACAAAGTGTGGGTTTTTCCTGTCTTGTGAAGGCGATTATGTCGTTACAAGTTATCTGTACGTTGTGAAGACATTTCAAAACAAAATTTAGCTTTGATGCGTCACGGGATATAAGCTTATACGTTTTCATCCATGGAATAGTTTTTTTTGGTCTCGGCAGGGTGAATGAATTCATGATGTCTTTTCCGGAACTGGACAAAACTGGCCTTGCCAAGACTGAAACAAAATAAAGTTCTACAACTTCTAGGCTTGGGTTGATTGCCCATGGTGAATTTCCAATGATTTGTTTCCACATCCCATGACAAATTCTCTTTACTTTGGTCATGCCATATACACAGGGGATAACCGGCTATACAGTGGTAAGCTGGTGTACGGTGAGTAACACTCGATTCGGCCTGCATTTTCCAGTTTTACCACAAAGTTGTTGATTTCTGTCTAGATTAAAGGTGACCTACTGCATCTGCGATGACTAACTTTGTTTCGAAATGCATAATATGTCGAAGAAGGATTTGCGTTTTCCCGTATTTAAATGTTAAAACGAGAAATCGTGGTGACGAAGCACCGGAAATGGCTGCTCGGTGGGTTTCAAATGTAGAAATACGCTTGTTTTTACAAAACCAGCTCGTATTCAGCTTCGGTACGGGAGTCTTAGTGACAAAGGAATCATACTTGATGCAAAGGAGTGCTATTGTCGGGTTGGAATCATTCGTTAGAGCGTGTAGGCGAGAGGCGGTCAAATATGCGAGATGATCGTACACCGGGTTGAAGACCGTCGCGAATGGGGCCTCAGACCCAAAATCCGGTTTGATGCATAATTTTCTGTTAAACTAGATATTCGAACACTCTCTCTCTCTCACTTCCTCTTTCTGTCTCTGCCTGTCTGTCTGTCTGTCTGTCTGTCTGTCTGTCTGTCTGTCTGTCTGTCTGTCTGTCTGTCTGTCTCTGTCTCAGCAGTCTCTCACTGTTTCGTCACTGAATAGTCGTCGGTTGCTAATCCCCCCCCCCCACTTTTACCTTCAATATAATGTTGAATTGGTGTGGCTGTCATCCGTTAGCCAGCCAGCATAGAACAATACACAGTACTTTGGGGGAAAGGAGGCACACGATTAGGAGGTAGTTGTCCTGGATCATGACTTTTTTCAGGCAACGAAGTCATTCGGCGCTTAGTGTTTTCCGGGTAATTTTGTACGAGTCCATCTCTCAACATAGAGGGAACTCACGTGATCCAATAGTATCATGAGCTAGTACATAATGCTGCGGAAAAAATGTAAGAAGGTTTTCTGCAATAAAAGGACAGCACCGTTTTACCGCAGCATTATTTACTTCAATTTTACTGCGGAAAAAGATGCTTCGGCGGATGATAACATTATTCAGAAATACTGCAGAAAACCCGTTTTTCTGCTGTATTTCTGTTTTTCCGCAGAATAGCTGAATGAAGTCATAATCCGAAAAGGATGGATATGTCGTCTCTGTTTCCGCGGCCTTTTATACTTGCTCATTATCACTTGAGTTGTCTCTCTGTTGAGAGATGGACTCGTCCTAAATTACCGAGAATTTTCGGAGCGCCGAATGAGTTCGTTGTCGGAAGTTCAAAGTTGCAAAATTACGCTGGTAACACACTTACCTGTCAGCAGCATTATCACATTTGCATAGACGGACGCAGTAGTCCACTTCGTCGAACAATACTTCACCTAAATTTCAACCAATTTGGTTGAAAAATGAGGGCGTGACAGTGCCGCCTCAACTTTCACGAAAAGCCGGATATGACGTCATCAAAGACATTTATCAAAAAAATGAAACAAACGTATGGGGATATCATACCCAGAAACTTTCATGTCAAATTTCATAAAGATCGGTCCAGTAGTTTGGTCTGAATCGCTCTACACGCACGCACACACACACACACACACACACACACACACACACACACATACATACACACACACATACACCCCGACCCTCGTCTCGATTCCCCCCTCGATGTTAAAACATTTAGTCATAACTTGACTAAATGTAAAAAGATTCCGCTGGGAAATTCGGATCGCTTCCTCCCAGTGAAAAGTTAGCAGCAACAGAGTCGCGCAATCCCAAAGTCAAGGGATCCATTCGATTTTTTCCCAGCGATGGGACAATAAAGAAATGGAAAAACAATTAAAAGAAACTGATAGATCCCTTGACTTTGGGGTAGCGCGATATTGTTGCTGCTAGCTTTTCACTGGGAGGAAGCGATCCGAATTTCCCAGCGATGGAACAATAAAGACATGAAGAAAAACAAAATCTTTTAGATCCCTTGAATTTGGGGTAGCGTGACACTTTTGCTGCTAGCTTTCCACTGGGAGGAAGCGATCCAAATTTCCCAGCGATGGGACAATAAAGAAATGAGAATTTTTTTTTTATGGATCCCTTGACTTTGGGGTAACGCGACGTGACTCTGTTGCTGCTAGTGTTCCACTGGGAGGAAGCGACCCGAATTTCCCAGCGATGGGATAATAAATAAATGAGAAAAAAAATCTAATGGATCCCTTGACTTTGGGGTAGCGCGACTCTGTTGCTGCTAGCTTTCCACTTGGAGAAAGCGACCCGAATTTCCCAGCGATGGGACAATCTAGTAATGAAAAAAAATCTTATAGATCTCTTGACTTTGGAGATGACAAGAAAATATTGGGATCATTTACGTGATTTGTAAAACATTTTACAAATCGCGGGGGGCGCCCCGTAATTTGTAAAAATGTTTTACAAATCACGGGTTAACAGGTGTCCGTCTGTCTCCCTGAGGATAGCAGGGCTCACAGCTTCCCACACTTGTTATCAAACTCAAAGTCTTTTGGTAACTTGGACAGCGATATGTAGAGTGCTGTCTCAATTATCCACCGATCGCCGCAGGTCGAAGTTGAGGACTATCAGTTGAGGAGGGGTGGGGGAGGGTGGAATGAAGTTGTTACGACAATGCTTTGTCATGAAAAAGGAGGTGATGGGTGGCACGCGGATATCCGTGGGATGTTCAGACAAGGAAATTGATGTCGGCACGTGGTTGAAATAACGATTTTCTATGAAAATCACAGCTCATGGGTTTCCATTTATTATTTTTACCCCGCGTGGTACTTGTAGTCCGACACCTACTTTGAAAACGATCGTTGTATAGTCTAACATCTGTCTGCTTTTTCCCGTTTAATCCCCAAACAACAACAGCAAGAGCGACGACGACGACAACAAAATAATGGAACCAAATCGAAATCCTTGCAAACAAGACACAAACAAATGCTGGACACCTACCTGGTTGTTTTTAAGTTCCTCATTATATTTAGTCAAGTTTTGACTAAATATTTTAACATCGAGGGGGAATCGAAACGAGGGTCGTGGTGTATGTGTGTGCGTGTGTGTGTGCGTGCGTGCGTGTGTGTGTGTGTGTGTGTGTAGAGCAATTCAGACTAAACTACTGGACCGATCTTTATGAAATTTGACATGAGAGTTCCTGGGTATGAAATCCCCGAACGTTTTTTTCATTTTTTTGATAAATGTCTTTGATGACGTCATATCCGGCTTTTCGTGAAAGTTGAGGCGGCACTGTCACGCCCTCATTTTTCAACCAAATTGGTTGAAATTTTGGTCAAGTAATTTTCGACAAAGCCCGGGGTTCGGTATTGCATTTCAGCTTGGTGGCTTAAAAATTAATTAATGACTTTGGTCATTAAAAATCGGAAAATTGTAAAAAAAAATAAAAATTTATAAAACGATCCAAATTTACGTTTATCTTATTCTCCATCATTTGCTGATTCCAAAAACATATAAATATGTTATATTTGGATTAAAAACAAGCTCTGAAAATTAAATATATAAAAATTATTATCAAATTTTTTTTCGAAATCAATTTAAAAACACTTTCATCTTATTTCTTGTCGGTTCCTGATTCCAAAAATATATAGATATGATATGTTTGGATTAAAAACACGCTCAGAAAGTTAAAACGAAGAGAGGTACAGAAAAGCGTGCTATCCTTCTCAGCGCAACGAATACCCCGCTCTTCTTGTCAATTCCACGGGCACTGCCTTTGCCACGGGCGGTGGAGTGACGATGCTACGAGTATACGGTCTTGCTGCGTTGCGTTGCGTTCAGTTTCATTCTGTGAGTTCGACAGCTACTTGACTAAATATTGTATTTTCGCCTTACGCGACTTGTTTTGTTTTTAAGTTCCTCATTTTGTAACATAAGTCCTCCAAGCTGTTCAGCGGATGCTATCAAGCGTGTGAGACGTACGGTTCGTATGCCAGACGATCGGTTTGTGGTCAGTTTCAGGCGGTCCGGCTCAAACGTACGGGCTAAACCGATCGTGTATCTTAGCCTTTATACAACATAACAGGCAATGGAAAAGTTGGATATGGATATGAAAATATATGTTGCAGGTGGAAGAGGGGAGGGGGAGTGGGTCTTTGTTGCTTGCAGTTAATAATCAACTAAGGCCAGCTGTTGTTCTGGGTGTAACCTTGTAATGTTTAAGCAAACATGTTTGTGGATCACCTTCTGCATTTAGATCTGTTTGTGTATTTGCACAGTTACCTTGATCATTGTGGCATCCTCTTGATCCCATCACATCTGAGACTATGGCATGCAGACTCCATGGTCAGACGCTGGAGTGACAACAAGGGCATTTTGAAAAAATGAAAATAATTATGCAGAGAGGGGGTAAAGATAGGGGGTTGGGGGCAGGGATGAAGGTTGGTTAGAGTGCTAGTTGGACATGATAGTGTTATGGGGTGAGGATGGTGCTGATATCAATAAGCATAATCAGTTAAAGCTCACAGATATCTTGATCTTCACAGACATGAATTGCATAATGAATCCACAAGCATGTACCTCTTTATGTTTGCCCTTGAGTTATAGGTAGAAGGAAATGTTGAGTGGTAAACACAAGTTGTATTGATCACTGGGTCAGCCTGCGGTCAGTCCCCTTGATCTGCAGATTGCATCAGCACAAACAAACACAACGTCATCATCGTAAACAGCCTGCATTGATCCAAGAAAATAAGAGAACAACGTTGAAGTGACAATGACTAGGTTTAAAATGTCCCTTATCAGAAAGTTCAACCTCAGTCCTTTGATGTTTATTGAACACATTTTCATATAAAGTTGGCGCTTCATATGGAAAAGTGGCTTTGAAATTGACCCTAATCCTTCTTTGGGCTCAAAATGTCGTTTGGGGCTATGGTTGTAAAACGGTATCTACTGGTCACCCCAATGTATAAACTGAAAACTCTTTCTGCACCAGAACACGCAGAAAAGATTGTATCTGCCTGATGTCTGATGCTTTTCAAAATCCCCAACCACTAACACCTTCAAAACGGACATTAACTGACACTGTTGTTTTTCCCTATATAATCCTTACTATTTTTCCGAGACGTCGTCGTGTTGTGTATTTAGCTTGCCACAACCTCATACATGGTCCTACAAGTTAAAGTTGAAGAAAATACTAAAGATAAATGAACAAGCTGACGCAGTGTCATTCGCACCGTGAATCCCCCCATGGGAACATACTAAAGTCTGGTTCCAAATAGGCTCAATTTCCTTCTATTTCTTTGTATTTCTGCCTCGTAGGGGTGGGGGTGTTCAAACCAAAGACACCTTTAAACCAAAATTCAAATCACACATCTTACAATACTAAGACACTCAGCAGTGAAAGGGTGTCTGCTGGTAAAAAATTCCAAACAATCCTAAAAGTACTTCACTACTAAAAGTGCTTTTAAAAAGAGCCGTTATTTTTCCCTCTATATAAATCAGTATTGTGTTTTCTGCGAACATGTAGTCTATTTAGATGGTTGTCGTGTGCCTTGAGTTGCTAAAGCGTTTTCAGTTGGGCATATGTCGTAAAGCAAAGAATTAGCCCTTTGAAAACCATCAGAACTGTCACACAAAAATAACATTTACCTATCTCACCAACTAGGTCTTTTCCTTATGTATTATGTATTGTCGTGTTTTTTGTAGCATACTTGTGAAAACAGCCACCACTGTTGTAAATGATACTTTAAAGATTATTATTTCATTTTTACAGTTGAAGGACAACCTGGACTGCCGTATATTACAGCTGTTTTACAATCAGCCAAAATTTTCTTACCAGACGTATGTTAAGAACAACTCCCATAGTTAAATTGAAGGAAAACAAAGTGAAAATCCCCCTGCCATAGAGGAGCTAGAGAATCAAGAATAAACGACTGCATGGATAGCTTGATGCACGAATGCATTGCGGACATGTTTGTCTCCAACCAAGAGAAAGTTCCAAAAAATCCCTTTTGTGCTTCTTATTATACAGTGACGTCAAAGACAGCCTTTTCTGCTGTTCATACATTCAGGGGTTATGGTTACACTAAACGACGTATTTGTAGCCATACTGCCATCCAGATTTATTGTTTCCTTGCGAGCAGTCACAGGGTGTTTGTGCTGTCTGCCAACCGTTAGATGACCCCGCCCAAGTCTGTTAAGGGACCGTTTGACCGTTATAGAACGCGTCTTTTTGATTTTTTGGCACAGTTGGAAACGGTTGATTTTTATCCCTGCCATTGTTTCCAAACATTATATAGGAATGTTTTGTGAACAACGGATAATAGCCGCTACTCGCATGTGTAGCAAAAGTGAGCGTACATACTCACCCTGGTCGTCCAGCCGTTGTCCGTTGCCCGTCTTTATCTGTCTGTACTGAACATTACCTTTGGATATTTCTCGAACGCTATGAAGTGAAGAAACACCAAATGTTGCAAAATGTTGTATGACCCCAAGAGCTCAAAAAAGATACTTGAGAACCTTGACCTTACCATAAGGTCAAGGTCACAGGGAGAATTAATGTGGTCTAAAAACTGCAAAATTTCACATTGTGCCAGTTTTCTGGAAAACAAATTAAAAACAGCGGGCTTAGTTTTGTATGGTATACAAGAAAAAGAAAGCCTTATCTTCTGATACCATTTTGGTTGACCTCGCTTCAATGTCAAGGTCAGAGGAGCCCTTCAAAGTTGAATTGTAGACATATTTTGATGTGAGCTTGCCCCTTTAACTTTACTATGGACGATATCTCTTACAAACTTAAACACTGAGTGGGGCGTTTGTTAGAATTTCATAGTGAGCCACATCTGGTCACATATCGTTAGGGTCAAGGTCACATTGACCCCTATGAAAAATGTGACCAAGCCGGGTAAAGAAATCCATTTGTCTTGGTAAAAAATCTTAACAAAGCAAAGCCCATGCGACTCTCATGCTTGACCTTTGTCTTAAAGTGACCTTGACCTTCAGGTGACCTTGAAGGTGAAGGTCTAACAACTGAAGCTGGCAAGGACATTGTACACTATTAGAACTGGTTTACAGATTTTTCCTACCAAATTACCATGACCTTTGGCCAAGGTCAAGATCATCAAAGGTCACACATCACAAGGCTATCAATTCAAGACATAGGAAGCATAAACATACTTATTGGCACTTTCTACAAAGAGACATTGTCACTTTTAGTGATTCAATTGCCCGTTTCAGTCACATTTCATAAGGGGCAAAGTGACCTTGACCTTGATGATATGTGACTAAATGTGGCTCAATATCAGTATATAACATGTGCCCCACACAATTATGAAGTTTGAAAGATTTTTTTCATAGTTCAGGGTCAAGGTCACTTCAAAACATGTCTACAATTCAACTTTGAAGGACTCCTGTGACCTTGACATTGAAGCGAGGTCAACCAAAATGGTATCAGAAGATAAGGCTTTCTTTTTCTTGTATACCATACAAAACTAAGCCCGCTGTTTTTAATTTGTTTTCCAGAAAACTGGCACAATGTGAAATTTTGCAGTTTTTAGACCACATTCATTCTCCCTGTGACCTTGACCTTAAGGTAAGGTCAAGGTTCTCAAGTATCTTTTTTGAGCTCTTGGGGTCATACAACATTTTGCAACATTTGGTGTTTCTTCACTTCATAGCGTTCGAGAAAAATCCAAAGGTAATGATTTGTACAGACAGATGAAGACGGGCAACGGACAACGGCTGTACGACCAGGGTGAGTATGTACGCTCACTTTTGCTACACATGCGAGTAGCGGCTATTATCCGTTGTTCACAAAACATTCCTATATAATGTTTGGAAACAATGGTAGGGATAAAAATCAACCGTTTCCAAAATTAATGTGCTAAAAAATCAAAAAGACGCGTTCTATAACGGTCAAACGGTCCCTTAACAGACTTGGGCGGGGTCGTCTGACGGTTGGCAGACAGCACAAACACCCTGTGACTGCTCGCAAGGAAAAAATAAATCTGGATGGCAGTATGGCTACAACTACGTCGTTTAGTGTAACCATAACCCCTGAATGTATGAACAGCAGAAAAGGCTGTCTTTGACGTCACTGTATAATAAGAAGCACAAAAGGGATTTTTTGGAACTTTCTCTTGGTTGGAGACAAACATGTCCGCAATGCATTCGTGCATCAAGCTATCCATGCAGTCGTTTATTGTTGATTCTTTAGCTCCTCTATGGCAGGGGGATTTTCACTTTGTTTTCCTTCAATTTCACTATGGGAGTTGTTCTTAAACATACGTTTGTCAAGAACATTTTGGCTGATTGTAAAACAGCTGAAATATACGGCAGTTTAGGTTGTCCTTCAACTGTAAAAATGAAATAATGCTCTTTAAAGTATCATTTACAACAGTGGTGGCTGTTTTCACAAGTATGCCACAACAATACATAATACATAGGGAAAAGCCCTATGTTTGGTCAGTTGGTGAGATAGGTAAATGTTATTTTTGTGTGACAGTTCTGATGGTTTTCAAAGGGCTAATTCTTTGCTTTTCGACATATGCCCAACTGAAAACGCTTTAGCAACTCATGTGCACATGACAACCATCTAAATAGATTACATGTTCGCAGAAAACACAATACTGATTATAGAGGGAAAAATAACGGCTCTTTTTAAAAGCACGTTTAGTAGTGAAGTACTTTTAGGATTGTTTGGAATTTTTTACCAGCAGACACCCTTTCACTGCTGAGTGTCTTAGTATTGTAAGATGTGTGATATGAGTTTTGGTTTAAAGGTGCCAAATACACAACACGACGACGTCTCGGAAAAATAGTAAGGATTATATAGGGAAAAACAACAGTGTCAGGTAAAGTCCGTTTTGAAGGTGTTAGTGGTTGGGGATTTTGAAAAGCATCAGACATCAGGCAGATACAATCCTTTCTGCGTGTTCTGGTGCAGAAAGAGTTTTCAGTTTATACATTGGGGTGACCAGTAGATACCATTTTACAACCATAGCCCCAAACGACATTTACAGAGCCCAAAGAAGGATTAGGGTCAATTTCAAAGCCATTTTTCCGTATGAAGCGCCAACTTTATATGAAAATGTGTTCAATAAACATCAAAGGACTGAGGTTGAACTTTCTGATAAGGGACATTTTAAACCTAGTCATTGTCACTTCAACGTTCCCTTCACTAAAGTGGCTAAGATGCCTGGATAACATGTTCAATCATGAATCTAAGAGCACAAACACTGGATCTAATTTGAAAGTCTGCAAACGAGTCATTAGTTTACCCACTACTGAGACGTCTTATTGTGTGCAACTTCAAGCTTACATAAATGACTAATTTCGGATGAGACGAAAAATCGAGGTCCCTTCGTGTACACTACATTGGGGTGTGCACGTTGAAGATCCCACGATTGACAAAAGGGTCTTTCCTGGCAAAATTGTATAGGCATAGATAAAAAATGTCCACCAAAATACCCGTTTGACTTGGAATAATAGGCCGTGAAAAGTAGGATATGCGCCGAAATGGCTGCGATTTGCTGGCCGATGTGAATGCGTGATGTATTGTGTAAAAAAATTCCATCTCACACGGCATAAATAAATCCCTACGCCTTGAATATGTGCGCGATATAAATTGCATAAAAAAAATATTAAAAAAATAATAAATCCCTGCGCTTAGAACTGTACCCACGGAATACGCGCGATATAAGCCTCATATTGATTGATGGTATCATGTGCTTAGTATTGCAATTGTTGTCTCTCTTTGTTTTCAGATGCAGACACGTCTCCCTAAGGAAGGCTGGCTGGACATAAATACAGGCTGTCAACCTGGCACAGACAAGGTACGACAATTCTTTACACACAATGTAGCAACTGACAACATACTGGAGACTGGTTGCCGTTCACAAGCAAAACACTCCTAGGGTAACAGAGGTGAAAAGGTTGTCTGTGTGCCGGCCACGCGTCCTCAACTCAGCTTGACTTACCTGACACATGGTGACAAGCATGACGCTTTACACAACACGTGTCCGATGGATAGGCGTCTGCATTCTGAAAGTTGGCAAAAAAAGCAGAAAACAGAAACTTTGAATATCTAGGCAAAGGGGAGCTCCAGAAAGGGGCGGGCAAATAAACTGACAGAGAGGTAATAGTTACAAGCAAGAAGTGTTTATACTTGAATGTCGCCCGGTCATGATTTAGCTGAAGATCAACGTATCCGAATAAAGCACGCCATGTTAACTTTCGTAATTTACTTTCATACTTGACTATCATTTTGGTAATTTGCAGGTATGCACTTGCACAATCGTAAAACATATAATCAAAACTAAACACAGCTTGTGTGTTTTAGTGGGACGGTTTTAATCAGACGCTGAGGTGAACATGTTACAATTACGTATTATGATGTAATCAGGACATCACATCTCTTTCCACCTTACATAAAATAAATGCCGTTGGACATTATTGTTGTTGAAAAACAAAAGCAAAACTCTGACGAGTTTGTAACGAGAATGACCATGCAATTCAAAAACGTAGCACTTCTTAGTCTGCAGTGAATAGAGATAAGATCTGTAAAATGCAAGCAACATAATTATCGCAGATAACATAACATGATTGAACTCGCTTCGCGTTGAGACAGAATCGAACGAAAACGAATCCAATGGAACGGTATCGAAAGTATCGAACTTTGATACGTTACGCGTCCATAGAAACAAGGAACGTCTTTGCATGCTTCCAAAACGCCGTCCATTTGATGTGTAATCACGATCGATTCACGGAATGTCATTTGAGCACATAGTATTTTAGATACGCTGGCCTGGTTCGGCTTCTCGGGTGGTGCTTGCGTTGAGGCTCGGGGGTGTCAGCCATGCGTTGCGGCGACTGCTGCTGCATCAGAGCTTCAGAGAGAAATGCAAGTTTTACGCCCTCACGGCAAAGCCATTAGGGGCATGTTCCCGGGTTTTAACCCGACCTGGATGAGATACACACAAGTGTATGCGTGTTTAGTTGGTATTAGCCATCTGCACTTATGGCAAATTGACCGAGGTCTTTTACGTGCACTGTGGCGACACGTGGGTGGGAGATGGATACCGTCTGTGGGTCTGCACATAAGTTGACCCGTGTCCGTCCCGGCCCGGATTCGAACCTGCGACCTTTCGATCACAAGTCCAGTGCTCTACCACCTGAGCTACCCGGGCCCCCCACGGAGCTTCAGCTATGTCACGGGGAGGGACACAAACTTCAGCTGGGCGGCGCGGGGCCTGATGATCGTCTGCAGAACAGTTATCTTGTGGATCATCTGGTGGATGGAGAGGTTGCATGGTGGGACTGGATATAGCAATCTTCTTGAAGTGAGAAGAGTTGCGAGTCATTTCGGTACCTCCAAGTCTCTTTGCTGTCAGCATGGACTCTTTTCTTGCTGTGACTTGCATCGGCGCGGGAGCGTAATACGGGGTCAGCTTGTTCTCTCTCGTTTGACGAGCAAGAACAGTATCGCCAATCTGTATGTCGGCGGGAGCGGCGCGGCGCTTGTTGTCAGTGTAACTTTTCATCTTCTTCTTCATCAGCGTGTCGCGCTGGCGGATTTCAGTGTCGAGCTTCCCTTGGCGGGCAGGAGTCGCTGTGACGTCAGGAACTTCCGGCAGCTTGACTCTCATCTTCCGCCCGTACAGAGCCCCGGCGGGACTGACTCCCGTGCAGGTGTGCGGTGTGGCTCTGCAGTTGTGGAGAAATGTGTACAGTTCTTGCTTCCACACTTTGCCTTCAATGTGACCAGACTGTATGATTTTCGTCAGCATCGGCATGCAGTGCTTTGTTCCTCCCTTAGCTTGGGGCCATACCGGGGTTACCTTGCAGTGCTTGAATCCAAGTTGCGCTGCTAATTGTTCAAATTCGTGACTGTTAAAAAGCGGGCCGTTGTCTGATTTAAATCTAAAATCTTAAATTTAAAAGTGTCCTTCTTTGGGGTAAAATGGTCGTTGAAGGATTCGACGATGGTCTTGTACTCATTGTCTAAGCCAACGCCTTTTTGCTCGTCCGTGAAGGATTCAAAGACAGTGAAGACTTCATCGCCTGCATAGTGGAGAAGTAGAGCTTTCTTCCGAGCCTTGTCCGTCACTGAAATTGCTGTGAGAAGAATCTCGAAACGGGTGAGCCATCGTTTCCAGCGAGTACCTAGAGTCGCCTCGTCGGAGTGTACTGGAAAATGCTCAAAGGATGGATTAGAAGCGGCCATGATGAACTAGTAATATCTTCAGCCTGTGAAGAAACTTGACATGGGATAAAACGAATCCGTGGGCTTCGTCGCCAATATAATGTTATGTCACACGCTTTCCTTCTTTGCCACTACTAAAGCAAACGTGTGCAAGATTGTGTGTTACACGCTTTAGGAGCATGGCAAGAACGGATTCAAACTCAAAATCGTCCCTCCAAAAGCCAAACAAATACACACACGGCTTTTATTTCTCCTGCTGTTATCGGTTCTTCTCTTTACACATTCTTCAACGCTCAGAATACTGAAAACGGCATCCCAGACGACCGTACTGTTTCCATACGCGAATTTAGCTTCCTTTGGAAAGTGGCTAGCTCAGGAGGCCTGTTAGTCTGAAACTATAAGGACAGAGTTCTGAACATAGATGACAAAGATTCCGGAATGAACAAACATTTCGCGGATGCAGACACAGAAAGACGTCATGAAGAATGCGATGCTTCAAAAGATACAGACTGTGACGATGACTGTGACGTCATTCACATATACCGAGACGTCATTCACAGTAGTTCGGTCACTTCCGTCAAAAAGTAGATCTCTCCACAATGGCTGCTCCTGTGTTTAGGTTTGTCAAGCTTGAGTACACAAAACGTGTTTGTTCTCTCCTCTGTTGAAGCTGTGAGACATAAATGCTATTCCGACTTGGTCGTGTGACAGAGTTTTCTTCCACACTCGATTAGCTGATGTCTAACGAAGCCGTCAGGCTGAGTTAGACAATCAACGTAATCTCGTGTGGAAGAAAACGTCTGTCACACGACCAAGTCGGAATAGCAGGTAATGTTAATTTGCAGGTATGCACTTGCACAATCGTAAAATATATAATCAAAACTAAACACAGCTTGTGTGTTTTAGTGGGACGTTTTAATCAGACGCTGAGGTGAACATGTGGCACTCATGATTTCCAAGATGGCGTCATCCCAGAGCGAGGCTGGGCGATGACGTACATTTGACAATGACGTATTATGATGCAAATAGGACATAACACCATGTACCAGCAATCACTCCCACATTACGCGATGTTGTCCTCATCTTTCGCTTCATCTAATGTCGCACATCTTCAAGGCCAAATAACGCGGTGTTGTCTTCATTTTGTGTTTATCTAATGTCACACATCTTCAAGGCCAAATAACGTGGTGTTGTCTTCATCTTTCGCTGTATCTAATGTCACACATCTTCAAGGCCAAATACTGCGGTGTTGTCTCCATCTTTCGCTGTATCTAATGTCACACATCTTCATGGCCAAATAGCGCGGTGTTGTCCCCATCTTTTGCTGTATCTAATTTCACACATCTTGAAGGTCAAATAGCGTGGTGTTGTCTTCATCTATTGCTGTATCTAATGTCACACATCTTCAAGGCCAAATAACGTGGTGTTGTCTTCATTTTGTGTTTATCTAATGTCACACATTTTCAAGGCCAAATAGCGCGGTGTTGTCTCCATCTTTCGCTGTATCTAATGTCACACATCTTCAAGGTCAATTCGCGCGGTGTTGTCTTCCTCTTTCGCTATATCTAATGTCACACATCTTCAAGGCCAAATAGCGTGGTGTTGTCTCCATCTTTCTCTCTGTCTAATGTCACACATCTTCAAGGCCAAATAACGTGGTGTTGTCTTCATCTTTCTCTGTATCTAATGTTACACATCTTCAAGGCCAAATATCATGGTGTTGTCTCCATCTTTCGCTATATCTAATGTCACACATCGTCAAGGTCAAATCGCGCGGTGTTTTCATCTTGCGCTTGATCTAATGTCACACATCTTCAAGGTCAAATCGCGCGATGATAAAGCGAGAGCTTGCGTTGCTTCGGGAGAAGTCCCCTGGAGTGCGGGACACTTTTCTGCACGCGGCTTCGGTCAGTGAGGTGAAAGTGTGTTGTGACAAAGTAGAAGGTATTACCAATCAAAAATAATGTATCGCATTTGTGAACTATCAATGTAAATGACATAGTTTCATATAAAGCGTAAACACTAAAGTGTACGAATCTAAAACAAAGCTAATGTGATAATCATATGTAATGTACTTTTATTCCGTGTATTTGCCAGAGTAGCTCTGATATTTAGGGTTGTATTTGTTGTTTGTTTGAATCATTGCAATTAATAACACTTGGAGAATTGTTAGAAAGAAAAGCAGTTCCAATGTCATGTCACAGACTGCTATTAGACGTTCTGCTTCTGGGTCAGTCCATGAAAACGCATACATGTATCAGTGTCCAAGCAATAATTTGATTACGTATTACTGCAATCTACTCATAACTCACCTCTTTCAGAAATATTTTACTTACAAAGAAGAAAATAAACACAGAAATAAAAGCAGAATTTAGCAACTTGTTTTTGAAATTGCAGAACAGTCAGACTATTTGATCTCATAAACTTGTGGAAGAGTCATGCATATGCTGAAGTGTATGTCTCTTAAATATAGAGTGGTTAGGTCTACAGATGTGGAAGTTATAAACATTTTGGGGCTGCATTTTTGTGAGTCACCCTGTAGGATGTGGTTTGTTTATTTTGATCTTGATCACTTAAGTGTAACGTAAACTTGGCCAAAACATTATTGCAACAGATTTCAAACCCAAATTAAAGCATTAATTCCCGTGTCATTTCATTAAAATTTGATATGCCAGTTAAGGCCGTTCCCTTAAACTGCAGGATCACTTTTTGCATTAAATATTTCTTTTACAGGAATCACGTGACCGCCGCTCAAGTAAGGGTATCCTCAAAGTCGACCAGACAAAAACAGAATGAAAAATTGCCACAGAATCACAATGGCCAAAACAGTGCAACTTTGACATACCAGAAGAAAGTCAAACCAATTATCTACCCTGAACAGATTTTGTTTTGCTACCTTGCGTATTTTGCGAGCTATGCTATTCCTACTGATGCAGGTGTCGATCGCAAGAGCAGTCAAAAACGGGACTTTTTGTGTCCGTTGTTATGGGTATCATGTCAAAAAGCGCTACATTTTAGCTATGACTCAGCGGATTTCTTTGAAACTTTCAGAATATTTCACCAACAAATTATCAATACTGTGGGCGAAAGTTGGGATCGTTATAATTGTTTATTCAGATCGATGTGACGCAATATTTTGAAAAATGTTTTAAACTCGTCATAGGATTGTTCACTTGTGTCCAAATAATTCACGACTTTGCATGTCTACAGATAAAGGATTTATACAGATTCTGTCTAAGTTCCATTAGTGTGTAGCCGCTGGCGTTAATTTGCTAAACATGCAAACATATGAGACAAAAATGGAACGGTGACCCTGTTTCGCGCTTACAGCTGTTATCGCTGCGTGCCTCTTAAAACATGCTACGGTTACGCTTGGCTGGGCAACACTGTGGCGCCAAAATCATCGCTTAAATATGTAGCGTGTTTACAGGCCTAGCAAATTTGCGTTAGTGCGTATACGCACAAAAAACTTTCGCAGTGTGTGCATTAATCATTTTTTAAAAACATGCAAAGTCATGAATCTTTTTGACCCAAGTGAACAATCTTATGACAAGTTTAACAACTTCTTTCGAGCAATTGCATAACAATTTCACGAATACGAGTTACAATCCATAGTTTCGCACGAAGTATCTCTAGTATGTTGGTAAAATATTCTAAAAGTTTCAAAGCAATCCACAAAGTCATTGCTAAAAAGCAGCCCTTTTCGTCTTGCTGCTCCTGAAAAATGACGCAAAAAGTCCCGTTTTTGACCGCTCTTGCGATCGACACCTGCATCAGTAGGAATAGCATAGCACACGAAATACGCAAGATAGCAAAACAAAACAATCTGTTCAGGGTAGATAATTGGTTTGACTTTCTTCTCAAATGTCAACGTTGCAACATTTTGGCAATTGTGATATTTTATCGAGTTTTCATTCGGCCCTTCCGTTTTTGTCTGGTCGATTTTGAGGGTACCCTTACTTGAGCGGCGGTCACGTGATACCTGTACACTACATATCTAATCCAAAAGGTGATCCCAAAGGTTAAGTGCAGGCCCTTAACTGGCATTTAACGTTTCAATGAAATGACACGGGAATTAATGCTTTAATTTGGGTTTGAAATATGTTGCAATAATGTGTTGCCCAAGTTTATTTTAACCAGCCTTGTTTTTTTGCAAAAGTGTACTGTGTTCATTTCAACCTCATATGCACATGTGTCTATGTGTGTGTATGTGTGTGTGTGTGTGTGTGGTGTGTGTGTGTGTGTGTGGTGTGTGGTGTGTGTGTGTCTGTGTGTCTGTGTGTGTGTGTGTGTGTGTGTGTGTGTGGTGTGTGTGTGTTACAGTGGGATAAAGCAAACTTCAAGAGAAGATACTGCAAGCTACACCGTGACGGCGGACTCAGCCTGAAGGTGTACGACAATGACAAGAAAGCCGGGACGTCACACACACTGCAGCTTAATACAGCGTTGAACGCCGCCAAGGTGTGTGCTGTGGTCATTGTGCTTGTTTACTGTAAGAACTCACACACCGTGTCTTGATACAGCGTGTAACGCCGGCAAGGTGTGTGCTGTGGTCATTGTGCTTGTTTACTGTAAGAACTCACACACCGTGTCTTGATACAGCGTGGAACGCCGCCAAGGTGTGTGCTGTGGTCGGTGTGCTTGTTTACTGTAAGAACTCACACACCGTGTCTTGATACAGCGTGGAACGCCGGCAAGGTGTGTGTTTTGTGCTTGTTTACTGTAAGAACTCACACACCGTGTCTTGATACAGCGTGGAACGCCGCCAAGGTGTGTGCTGTGGTCATTGTGCTTGTTTACTGTAAGAACCCATACACCATGTCTTGATACAACGTTGAACGCCGCCAAGGTGTGTGCTGTGGTCATTGTGCTTGTTTACTGTTAGAACTCACACACCGTGTCTTGATACAGCGTGGAACGCCGCCAAGGTGTGAGCTGTGGTCATTGTGCTTGTTTACTGTAAGAACTCACACACCGTGTCTTGATACAGCGTGGAACGCCGCCAAGGTGTGTGCTGTGGTCATTGTGCTTGTTTACTGTAAGAACTCACACACCGTGTCTTGATACAGCGTGGAACGCCGCCAAGGTGTGTGCTGTGGTCATTGTGCTTGTTTACTGAAAGAACTCACACGCCGTGTCTTGATACAGCGTTGAACGCCGCCAAGGTGTGTGCTGTGGTCATTGTCCTTGTTTACTGTAAGAACTCACACACCGTGTCTTGATACAGCGTTAAAAGCCGCCAAGGTGTGTGCTGTGGTCATTGTCCTTGTTTACTGTAAGAACTCACACGCCGTGTCTTGATACAGCGTTGAAAGCCGCCAAGGTGTGTGCTGTGGTCATTGTCCTTGTTTACTGTAAGAACTCACACACCGTGTCTTGATACAGCGTTGAAAGCCGCCAAGGTGTGTGCTGTGGTCATTGTCCTTGTTTACTGTAAGAACTCACACGCCGTGTCTTGATACAGCGTTGAAAGCCGCCAAGGTGTGTGCTGTGGTCATTGTGCTTGTTTACTGTAAGAACTCACACACCGTGTCTTGATACAACGTTGAACGCCGCCAAGGTGTGTGCTGTGGTCATTGTGCTTGTTTACCTTAAGAACTCACACACCGTGTCTTGATACAGCGTGGAACGCCGCCAAGGTATGTGCTGTGGTCATTGTGCTTGTTTACTGTAAGAACTCACACACCGTGTCTTGATACAGCGTTGAACGCCGCCAAGGTGTGTGCTGTGGTCATTGTGCTTGTTTACTGTAAAGGCGCTCCCTAATTGAGCCCAAAGTAGACTTCACCAAGTCTTTTAATGACAAGTGCTTAAGCGTCGTGCGACCAGCTTCGCGAAGTATACTTCGCGTAGTCGACTTCGCTCTGTTATGCTACTCTCACACTGTGCCGAATTGCCCTTGCGAAATTCCCAATAATACGCAATGATCGGGACATGGTCACAAGACATTCGTAATTGTCATCATGTTCACGAGTTTTCATTCACAAACACCTGGGAAATAAGTCTCATGTTCCCCATGCAATAAATCCCCGGTTACCATAGTTGCAGAAAGCAGGTTATACATGGATAATCAAAAGCAAACCCAATAGAAACGCTCAGGGATTATTCGGCTCTGTTCATTGGCGTTTCCCCAGACCTAAACAGACGACACAACTGTCCTGTCTCATGTCCCAAACTCTTGACATACAGGTAAGTGTCACCCAATGAACAGACTTTTCATTTCTTTAATTCGTCTATTCAATGCAACCGTTTGTACCCAACATTGGTACTTGATCGCTATGGTGAAACTCTGAAAAAACAAACAAAAACCATACTCAGAACATTTGTGAAACAAAATACTTGTCCAACTCAAGAGAAGGAAAACAAATCACATTCACTAAACCACCTTGAAGTAGGAGTACACAAAAACGAAATAAACAAATATCCAAAAAATAGAACATTGTACGATTTCCAACAAATGGAAGGTTTTAGGCAGCAACTCTTCTGCAAACTCTTGTTAGAGCGTCTTTGCTATTAAATAAACTATTCTCAACGAAAAAGAGTTGTACAATAATGTCATACTGCCCACAGTCAGTTGCTGACGTAACCACAACCACACGTGGCACTTCGAGTCACGAACTCTAAATGCAAATGAAAGACATCAAAACCAACCTAAATCATAGTCATGGTCATGTAAAACCTAGAATATAATCATACTGAGTTGTTATCCTCATATATAAAGAATAAGATTGCTTACTTGTTGTGTTTGACGGGTTTAGTAAGTTTTTGACAGAGCTGGGAGCCAGCTGCTGCTGGGTTCGGCAGACGACACTTTCGAAAGCGAGGTCGGAACCTTACAATTTGCGGATCGTAACACAATAGGAACGAAACAAAGTAAAGATACATTCTGGTTACAGTACACTCCCTGTCTGATATTCAAATAATATCACTATACGACAAATGAAAGAAAAAGCTTTTCAAGCAGACTTAAACAATACCATCGTGTATGTTGATTTAACACACTTCATCTCTAAACACTAACCAGTTTCTAACCTCTGGTCGCAAACAGGATATAAAGAGATTACCAACTTTCTGAAAGTAAATCAGCACAATGTCACACATGGAACTGTCACGGTTGCAGTTTCACAAACGAACCAATTGAGTTATCGGTCCAACATATGTAACAGGTTGGTTATCCTTTATGACTCGGACTTCTGCTGAACGGACCAAGGAGTCTGAGTCACTACGGAATGCACGAACAATCAAACCAACAGGCCAATTATTTCGATGGGATCCAGAATAACATAGTAGCACAATGTCTCCTTCTTTAAAGTTTGTTTCAACATGTTGCCACTTTTGTCTCTCTTGCAGTGACTGAAGATATGCAGCTTTCCAGCGATTCCAGAAAATGTTGAAAGAACCAGTGCATGCTTCCACTGGGACTTGTATATTTCCTTCAAGTTCAAGTTACTCATCTCAAGCGGTATCTGTTCTTCTTCACCATTCATTGTGAGCAGTATGGATGGAGTGAGAACAGACGGTGAATCTGGATCATGAGAAATTGCGGTGATAGGTCTTGAATTCACAATCGCACAAACCTCCGCCATCCAAGTACACAACACCTCATGAGTCAGCGGCCTACGACGCAAGTCAAGGAGCATCGAGTCCAAGATTTTTCTCACTACCCCTATCATTCTTTCCCAGGCACCACCCATGTGTGAAGCATGTGGGGGGTTAAACCTCCATCTGACGCCAATTTTGGCAAGATGTCTGCTAACAGGGCCATCATCTTTGAGAAGCGCATGCAGTCCTAACTCCCTTGCAGCTCCAATGAAGTTGGTTCCTCGACAGAAGGGGCCACCTCTGTAGCACCAGTGTCCAAAATTTGTGGCCATGAATTTGAAGAAGTGTTCTCATTTTGTCGGGTCTTTCTTCAAAGCTTGCTCTCTGTTGTTTATGACAGTATTGTTCTCAGAACGTAGCGGAAGAGGCGCTGACCAGCGTCCATCGGCGTTTTTCTGAAATCGTTTGTCCATCATGGCCACGAACTTGCTGTCTTCAACAGACAAGCCAATTTTCTCGTCATCTTTGGTTCTTCTGAACACTGTAGCACCTAGTTCATCTTCTTCACTCACTTTCAAATTATGAGTGCAAGGCTCGAAAATTGTTTCTCTTGAACTGTGTGTGAAGTAGGACTTGTTGACACGGACGTGCGAAGGTTTGTGAACTTTCCCAAGACAAACATCTCCAACTACTGTCCAACCAAGAGGAAGACGTTGAGCGAACGGTGCTGATGAAGCTCCGATAATCTGCTCCAACACACGATGCGCCATGGGGAGATCTCGACCTATGAGCAAGCCAATTTTGATCTCAGGGTGGAGAGGAGGGATACTCGCCGCGATTGGCTGTAGATGGGCATGACTGTGTGCTACATCTGGGGTGCGTTGCTTGGAGCTACCGATCTGTTCACGCAGAGACAAACAGTTTTCATGTTGTAAGTAACGCTATGTTCGCGGCGAACTGTTCTACCCTTTCTACCTACTTTCAACGAAATGGACCCGTCTCTTCGCTGACGGCCGAGTCCATGCTTGCATATTGGGGGCGATCATGCAAACAGTCGCTTTGTACTTAGAACAGCATTTGCCCTCAGGATATCTGTGTGAGTGTGTGTGTGTGTGTCGTACCCCACGTGGAGAAGCAGGGGCTTTCCTTTTTACACCCCCGGTATAGGGGTGTGTATAGGTTTCGCTCGATGTGTTTGTTTGTTTGTGTTCGCATATAGATCTCAAGAATGAACGGACCGATCGTCACCAAACTTGGTGAACAGGTTCTATACATTCCTGCGACGG
>NC_090260.1:54847127-54854127 GCF_037325665.1 Littorina saxatilis
AGATAGAAAGAAAGCAAAAAAGATACGAGAGAGAAACTTTCAGTTCCGGAACAGGAAGACAATGTGTATGTGCGCTGTTCGGTGTCAACTCCAAATTGATCTAGCAAATCTGTTACTCTGATCGTCTATCACAGCGTACACTTCTACACTCTTCTGAGAACAGTTTTCGGAGAAGACTCGCGTTAAGACGACTTTGCCGCAAGACCTACTGCCGAATGCATCACATATAGATGTACACTTAGCTCCCACTCCGCTTGAGATTCCGGTACCTGCACTATCTCTCTCCCCGCCATGACCTTTAGTATCTGAAGGGCGAGGCATTTCAGAGGGCCCACGGTGCATCACCGCAAGATGTGGCTTTCCACATTTTTCGCATTTGATAGTTGCTGTACACTTGTTGGCTTTGTGCTCAGACGAAACCAAACACCGAAAGCACAAACTTTTCTCCCTGAGAAACTTTTGCTTTTCTTCAAACGACTTTGATTGAAAGGCTTTGCATGCAGTCAAGGAATGACTGGCATTGTGAATAGGGCATTTATCTGTGTGAATACTGCCGGCTTCATCGTTAGACACTTCAACCCTACGATTCACAACCGTTGATCTTCCCAAGTCAGTTTTTGACTTGCCAACATTGTCATTGTCAAAACAGAAAGCGGGATCATTTTGCACTTTAGCCATGTTCTGCAGGAATTCCACGGAAAATGTAAATGGAGGGAACGCGACCCCGTGTCTCTGTTTGTAACTGGAGGCTCGTTCTGTCCATTTGTGTTTCAAGTTGGGAGGCAGTTTTGCAACGATTTTGTTCGTGCCGATGGATGTGTCGTACATTTTTAGGATGGGCCCTACATTTTCATCATCTTTTGCAGTTGATTTCATCACACAAGTCGCAAAGATCATAGAGTTTTCTCGAGTCTTTTTGGGTGATCTGAGGGAAACTCTCTATCCTCTCTCTGAGGCGAGCTTCTACCAGTTCTGGAGATCCGAAACGTTCATCTTGACGCCTCCAGAGGAGCCTCAATCCCCGGGCAAGATCAGTGGCGTTGGATGCTCTTATGCTCTGAGCGTACTTTGAGGATTCAAAACCAAGATGTTTGACGAGTAAGTCCAGCTCTTCTTGTGGTGATACACTCAACTCTGTCATGACGGAGATGAAACTGCTTTTCCAAACTGCGAAACACTCTGCTTGTTCGTTGAACACAGCTAGTCTTGACAGATGAAGATCCTTTTTCAGCAAGAATTTTGCTAAATCACCCTCTGCAGATTGTACACATCTGTTTTGCTGAGGCGTGAATTGGCATGCCGAGTGAATGTCGTGTTCACGTTCTGACGGGGAGTTGAGTTTGCTTCCTTTTCACGTACGTCAGTGTGTGAACTCTCCAAGACCCGCCACATACCTATCGCTTCTGTCCCTCGGGTGCTCACTCTTCACACTGAACAATGAACCATCATGTTCTACAAAAGCGTCAGCCTCTGTCTCCGCCGCTGCAGCATTCTTTTGCTGTGCAACCAAGCAAAGCTCCGCTTCATATTCCGACCTCAGGCGCGCCTTCGCGGCAGCCACCTTCACTTCTTCCTCGACTTTCGCAAGAGATGCCTTCAAGTCATACTCCTTTTGAGCGAAGTGAGCCCATGCTCTGGCTGCAAGGGCTTTGGCCCGAACCATTGAAGATGTGTTGCTTCCTGAACTACTATGAGTACGACCACTTCGTCTTCGGCTACTTGTCGATTTGGCTTCATCCAACAGGAATTGCAAGCTTTGCTGAGCGTCGCACGATTTTTTCAACCTCTGCGCGAACGTATCTTTGAACATGTTTGACTCGCTGACACTTTCCTTCGTTCTCTGCCTGAGCAAAACGTCTGTGTAAATGTTTGCTTGCATTTCCGAACTATCACGGGCCTCTTGTAGATCGCGTAGTAGAGATGAAGCAGCATTTTTGTCGTTTGCAGAGTTGTATTTAGAAGTAACGTTGTCTAATTGATCAAGAGAACGTTGCACTTTGCTTACCAGAAAGTTTCTGGTATCCTCATACTGAAGTTGCCCTTTTTCTGTTAGAGTACGAAGTCGTGTGGTATCATCAGTAGCGTCTTGAGCTGAGGAAGCCATGAGGAAGGCTGATGCAATGGAAATTCACTCTGCACCGAAGATCAGAGTGCTGGGTCAATGTGTGCACCGCGCACCGTAGATCCGACAGCTACATGGATGTGTGGATCTGGATTTCACTCTGCACGGAAGAGCAGAGCGCTGCACCCATGCGTTTAACAAATGTTTACTGTCCTGTCTCATGTCCCAAACTCTTGATATACAGGTAAATGTCACCCAATGAACAGACTTTTCATGTCTTTAATTCGTCTATTCAATGCAACCGTTTGTACCAAACATTGGTACTTGATCGCTATGGTGAACATCTGGAGAAGAAAAAAAAAACCAACCATACTCAGAACATTTGTGAAACAAAATATTTTCCAACTCAAGAGAAGGAAAACAAATCACATTCACTAAACCACCTTGAAGTAGGAGTACACAAAAACGAAATAAACAAATATTCAAAAAAATAGAACATTGTACGATTTCCAGCAATTGAACGTTTTTAGGCAGCAGCTCTTCTGCTAAATCTTGTTAGAGCGTCTTTGCTATAAAATAAACTATTCTGAACGAAAAAGAGATGTACAATAATGTTAAATTGCCAACAGTCAGTTGCTGACGTAACCACAACCACACGTGGCACTTCGAGTCACGAACTCTAAATGCAAATGAAAGACATCAAAACCAACCTAAATCATAGTCATGGTCATGTAAAACCTAGAATATAATCATACTGAGTTGTTATCCTCATATATGTGACCATCCACCACGGAACGAGTCGCATGTCACCTTTGCATGATTTTCATATTTGTACATTTTTCTAAAGAGTTTATTATGCTCTATCCAGTGGTGAAAACCGTTTTAGAAAAGAGCGAAAACCTGAGTTATAAGCCTGTGACTAAGGTGTTAAGCCTAGCGCAGAACCGCGCGAGGTGACATGCGACTCATTTCGTAGTGGAGGGTCACATAATTATATAAAGAATAAGATTGTTTACTTATTGTGTGGGGGGCCCGGGTAGCTCAGGTGGTAGAGCACTGGACTTGTGATCGAGAGGTCGCTGGTTCGAATCCGGGCCGGGACGGACACGGGTCAACTTTATGTGCAGACCCAGAGACGGTATCCATCTCCCACCCCCGTGTCACCACAATGGCACGTTAAAGATCTTGGTCATTCTACCATAAGTGCAGATGGCTGATACCACCTAAACACGCAAACATCAAAAAGCCGTGAGGGCGTAAAACTCGAATCGTATAAACAAATTCATGTCCAACATAGGCAATTAAGGCCTGACGGACAATAAGCCCCTTAAAATTTACTTTTTTTTTTTTTTACTTGTTGTGTGTTCACGGGTTTAGCAAGTTTTGACAGAGCCGGGTTCAGCAGACGACATTTTCGAAAGCGAGGTCGGAACCTTACAATTTGCGGATCGTAACACAATAGGAACGAAACAAAGTAAAGATACATTCTGGTTACAGTACATCAACACTGCTTTGCAAAGTTCCAAAAACGAACTGGCAAACTGGCAAAAGTAAACAAAAAACAAAACTACTTCATGAAAGGTCATACATTCATCACAAACAAATGAAACCTACCGATATGTTTTGTCTTCTTACAAAGTCATGGAGTGCGTGTATCTGTGTTTCGATACACAGACGTTCGGAGAAACACGAACGTCAAGTTCAAGTCAAACCAATTGACCCCTGACACACAAATTTTGACCCGTGCACAAGACGTTGTATCGATAAACGAAGCGCAAATAAGAAATAATGATAAAAGCAAAGAAAATAGCAACAAGATATGCAAACATCTAACAAAGCCGAGCAAGCAGAATGACAGGTCTAATGAAAAACAAAGAGGCACTATGAGTCGGAAACAAGATCGCTGCACGACGCAAATCTTCTGTGACCTTTGACCCAACGTTTCTTCCACATTCGATCACTAAGCTTAATATTTACAACTGAAAGCCGAGGGGGTGGAATACCGAGATGAACCTACAGAACTGTGCATCCTCAAACCTGACATATTCATCCCAACATTTTATGAACTCAAAAACACAGAACATTGCTTTCACACGCCAGCTTTGATTGCCAGTGGTTATCAAAACGGAACTCGTGTGGTTATCAAAACGGAACTCGTGTTTGAAAGCATGGCTCCCTGTGTTGAACCCATCAAACATCTTATAATGTTCTTAACCATTCGCCACCATTCGTCTCTTGTTTCGAACATAGCAACATGTTCCTAATATTCGCAAGGAATTAAGTCATGTTCTTAACTTGTTCGCAACGTACTCGTAAGTATTCGCAAGACATTCATATTCGAATATTAGGACCATGTTGCTTATATTTGCAACAAGAGACGAATGGTGGCGAATGGTTAAGAACATTTACGAATGCCTTACGACCATGTCCCGATCATTAAGACTTATTGGCAAATTCTATTCGCAAGGGAAATTCGGCACAGTGTGAGAGCAGTATTACGAACAATGCGAACTGTCTCTGTGCTGTTTTACAGAGGTGGTCCTGACACTATAGGATTGCTCACTTAATTAGTACTACACTTCACGGTTACACTGTCTTTGAGTGTTATAGAACTGTCCTTATAGGATTGCTGACTTAGTACTACACATCAAGGTTACACTGTCACTGTGTGTTACAGAGGTGGAACTGTCCCTATAGGATTGCTGGCTTAGTACTACACATCAACGTTACACTGTCACAGTGTGTTACAGAGGTGGTAATGTCCTTATAGGATTGCTGGCTTAGTACTACACATCAACGTTACACTGTCACAGTGTGTTACAGAGGTGGTAATGTCCTTATATGATTGCTGACTTAGTACTACACATCAATGTTACACTGTCACTGTGTTACAGCTAGTACTACACACCAAGGTTACACTGTCACTGTGTGTTACAGCTAATACTACACACCAAGGTTACACTGTCACTGTGTGTTACAGAGGTGGTACTGTCCCTATAGGATTGCTGACTTAGTACTACACATCAAGGTTACACTGTCACTGTGTGTTACAGAGGTGGTACTGTCCCTATAGGATTGCTGACTTAGTACTACACACCAAGGTTACACTGTCACTGTGTGTTACAGAGGTGGTACTGTCCCTATAGGATTGCTGACTTAGTACTACACATCAAGGTTACACTGTCACTGTGTGTTACAGCTAGTACTACACACCAAGGTTACACTGTCACTGTGTGTTACAGAGGTACTTCTATCCCTATAGGATTGCTGACTTGGTACTACACATCAATGTTACACTGTCACTGTGTGTTACATAGGTGGTACTGTCCCTATAGAATTGCTAACTTAGTACGACACATCAATGTTACACTGTCACTGTGTGTTACAGAGGAGTTACTGTGCCTGTAGGATTGCTGACTTAGTACTACACATCAATGTTACACTGTCACTGTGTGTTACAGAGGAGTTACTGTGCCTGTAGGATTGCTGACTTAGTACTACACATCAAGGTTACACTGTCACTGTGTGTTACATAGGTGTTACTGTCCTTATAGGATTGCTGACTTAGTACTACACATCAAGGTTACACTGTCATTGTGTGTTACAGAGGTGGTACTGTCCCTGTAGGATTCCTGACTTAGTACTACACATCGACGTTACACTGTCACTGTGTGTTACAGAGGGGCCGATGCCAGGTGGTGACGGGGGACGGCACAGTGCTATGTGTGTTGGAGGAGAATGAACGAGTGATATCAGGCTGGGTTGTCTCCCTTAACTCGGTCATCACAACTGTCAGCGCTGACAAGGGTGAGTGTGGCCTGTCTTTTTACCCTAGCAATACTTGCCGAATAAATCTGATGTCTAGTGCTAGTGCTTATGTGACAAGACCTTTTGTGTCCGTGTGCTTTGTTGCTCGTGGAACAAAAACACTCTTGTCATCTGCTAGTGTGCATCAGACAAAACATCTCATATTGCTCGGCATATTGCTCATCAAACACAACTTGTGCTACTATTTAGCTTAGAAAACATGTGTTGGTGTTTATAACACACACACATACACACACACACACACACACACACACACACACACACACACACACACACACACACACACACACACACACACATACACACACACACACACACACACACCTCTGGTCTTGTGCTAGTGTTTATTAAAACAAATCTCCTGTGTTATACTAGTTGTTGCCAGGGTTAAGTCACCCGTTGTGTCTGTGCTCGTCGTGTTCATATCGCACACGTGGGATGGCCATTACATTACTCACAGTCAGAAACATGCATCTCCCGTCATATAGAGCTTCATGTTGTTCATCATTGCGCGTATTGTGCACAGAATGAGAGAGTGTGTTACAGTCACCTCCCTTCGTTTCTTAGACTCCTATGACGTGCTGTAGGGGAGAGCACTCACCCACACGGTCTGTCCGACATTGTCGTCTGTTGAGAAAGGATGCTATTCGTGTTTCTGGTCTCGCTGTTGTATGTGTAACTGGTTAACATGCCGACTTGTTCACATTGTCGTTATGTTTCAGACATCACGCAGCTGTATGTGTTACTGGGTAACATGTCAACTAGTTCACATTGTCGTTATGTTTCAGACATCATACAGCTGTATGTGTTACTGGGTAACATGTCAACTTGTTCACATTGTCGTTATGTGTCAGACATCACGCAACTGTATGTGTAACTGGTTAACATGCGGACTTGTTCACATTGTCGTTATGTTTCAGACATCATACAGCTGCATGCGTTACTGGTCAACATGCCGACTTGTTCACATTGTGGTTATGGTTTAGACGTCATACAGCTGCATGTGTTACTGGCTAACATGTCGACTTGTTCACATTGTCGTTATGGTTTAGACGTCATACAGCTGCATGTGTTACTGGTTAACATGCCGACTTGTTCACATTGTCGGTA
>NC_090260.1:54854327-54859327 GCF_037325665.1 Littorina saxatilis
CTCCAATGTTGTCTTTGCCGGGAATGATCTTCACGGTGAAGACGTACGGTTGAAGTTGCAGTGCCCAGCGCATCAGTCTGGCATTGGTTGGTTTCATCCGCTGTAGATACTGAAGAGGTTGATGGTCCGTCTCCAGTATGAAATGTCTTCCGTAGAGATAACGCTCAAATTTCTGGATTCCCCAGACGGTCGCTAAGCATTCTTTCTCTACGGTGGCATATTTCTGTTCTGTGATTGGTTCAGCGTCGTTCTCGATGACTTTATTTGCTTCTCTGAAATCATTGCAGAAACGCACTGCTTTACCCTGTGCTTTCTTCACGATCACTATCGGAGCGTTGTAGGGTGAAGTGGCTGGTTCGATAACCTTCAAATCCAACATCTCCTTCACTTCACGTTCCACCACGTCCACTAACGCATGAGGTATGGGTCGTGGTTTCACGTACACAGGTCGATCATCAGTCATCTTGATGTTGCAGATTTCTAGAGTCGTAGCTTTTGGTACATCAGTCAACGATGCGCTGAATTCTGTACATGCGTCTCTGACTTCACGTTGTTGTCTTGCCGTCAATGTGTCAGCTACATGTACATCTTTCTCATTCTCGGTACGTTTTGTAGACGGAATGAGTATGCTGGGATCAGGTCCCATGTTGGCGAATATTTCGTCATCTTGTTCTTCTAGATCTTCAACGACTATCGCGCTCTGTTCCACCACTTCTTCTGGAAGTTTCTCTGGTTCAGCGATCATTTCTCGTTCATGGTACTCTCGCAAAAGGTTGATGTGATAGACACGAGTCTGGCGACCCACTTTGATCTTGTAATCAAATGAGTTGATCTGCTCCTCGATCACGTATGGTCCCTTCCATGCAAGTTCTAGCTTGTTGTGTTTCGTTGGCAGTAGAAGCAAAACTCTGGTGCCGACAATGAGTTCTCTCTTCTTCGTCTTCTTGTCGTAGAAGTGAGCTTGTCGTATTGCTGACTTGGCGAGATGGTCGCGGGCGATCTTGCACGTTTCTTCAATGCGATTTCGCAGATCAATAACATGTTCAGCCGTCGTGCGTATCTCGTCGTTGCTTTCTTCTTCCGTCCACAGTTGACGCAATACTTGCATTGGTCCACGCACTGTCCGCCCATACAGAAGTTCGAAAGGAGAAAATCCAAGTGAATCTTGGGGAACTTCTCGGTATGCGAACAGTAGTGCTGGCAAGTACTGGTCCCACTTGGTCGGTTGTTCAAAAGTCATCTTCTTGAGCATCGCTTTCAAAGTTCCATTGAAACGTTCTACAACACCATTGCATTGAGGATGCCAAGGTGAAGTTGTCAATCCCTTGATTGCGAGAAGTTGGTTGACTTGAGTCATCAACTCGCTGGTGAACTGCGCTCCGTTGTCGGTCAATACTTCTTCTGGAAGTCCCAATCTTGTCCAGAATGTCCATAGCGCGTCAGCCACGGTTTCTGCCTTTATGTCTTTGAGAGCAACAGCTTCAGGATATCTGGTCGCGAAATCCACCATCACTAGGATATACTGCTTCTTTGTCTCAGACATGGGTTTGATTGGTCCTACTATGTCAACGGCTACACGCTTGAACGGAGTTTCAATCAGAGGCATCTTTCCCAGAGGTACCTTCCTCGTCCGTCCTTTTGGCATAGTACGTTGGCACACGTCACAAGAACTGCAGTAGCGTTTGATGTCACCCACGATCCCCGGCCAAAAAAAATCTTGCCAAATCCGTTCTCTTGATTTCTTCTGTCCGAGATGGCCCGACATCGCCGTATCGTGTCCGGTGGACAATACCTTTGCCCGCATCTTGTGAGGTACTACTACTTGTCGGTGGTCCTTTCCTTGCTTGTCACTGTATTGGCGATATAACACGTCCTTGTCATAGATGAACTGAACTCGCCCTCGAGTTACATTCGTTCGTGCCAACACATGTAATTTCTCAAGGCTTTTGTCGTCTTGCTGTTCTCTCTTTAGATCAGCAACGGTGAAGATCTTTCCTTCCATAGGAAAACTGGGAATTGACGCATTCCCCTCCTCTTCACGTTTTTCTTGTCCTCGGGTAACGGCTGTTGCAGTGGTTTCAGGGATTACGGTCTCACGGACTGGATATACAGGTGTCTCGATTTTCTCCGATCCTACACCCATCGAGTTTCCAATCAACACAGGATGGACAGGATTCTCCATGACGCTAACTTCGGTTTCTCCCACGAAGTACGGCGTGTCCATGTAAACGTGTGCGACCGATAGTTTCTCTTTCACTGATTTCTTCGCCAAAGACGTTTCTTTTGTGCGCGTAGTAATCTTGCTAGCTGGTACTAGTTTGGAATCAACAATCGTAGAGGTGCTTCCGGTGTCGCGGAAAGCAGTGACTACCTGGCCTTCAACTACGATTTGGGACAGTTTGGTGAATTTCTTGTGAACACATTTGTCGCACAGTTGATCATGTGTCGCATTCCCCTCGATGTCATTCTCGTCTTGAAATGCGGCACTGGCTGATTCATCTTTCGGAGGCTGGCGACAATCCTTCTTGAAATGGCCCAATTTTCCACATCTGAAACATTTGACGCTGGTTCTGCTTTTATTTCCTTCGTCCTTGTCCTTGTTTGTGGAATTCGTCCCGTGTGTTGCCTTGTGTCCTCTCTCTTCAGGTTTCTTCCCATGTCTACGGCTTTCTTTGGGTCGGTTTTCTTCGTAGAGAGTTACGGTGTCGATCACGTCATCAATGCTGTTTGGTTTTCTATCCTTCACGTACGTGACGAGTTCAGTAGGCATGCTTTCATACACTTGTTCCGTCAGTATGAGGTCTTTGAAATCATCGAAACTTTCTCCGATATTGGACATTTCAACCCAGCGATCGAGGAACAAAGAAATCTGAGTAATGAACTCTTTGTACGAGTCAGCGTTTTCTTTCCGTGTGTTTCTGAATCTTTGTCTGTATGTTTCCGCGGTAATCTGAAATCTTTCCAGCAAAGTCTTTCTGAGCAATGCGTAGTCGCGTGCATCAGCGACTTTCATCTTGGTGTAAGCAGTGCGTGCTTTACCTTTTAGCAGCGCGGACAAACGTACAGACCAAGTGTTAGGGTCCCAGTGTGATGCTTCAGCATGACGTTCAAATTGCAGAAGGAACGCTTCTACATCGTCTTTGTCTTCGAGGAATGGTAACTTCGGTTGGTAGTTATCGGTATCGCGAGGTCTATGATTTCTGTGATTGTTATTGTTCTGATTTCCTTCTTCTTCATCGCCTCCGCGATCGCGTGAGTTTGTTGCGCGAGCTAATTCGACCTGAATCCTCAACTCCTCGAGTCGAGTTTGTTGCTCGCGTTCTTCTCTTTCACGTTCAACACGGTCGGCACGTTCACGTTCACGTTCAGCGTCGGCACGTTCACGTTCAGCATCGGCGCGTTCACGTTCACGTTCAGCGTCGGCACGTTCACGTTCAGCAATTTCCGCACGTTCAGCACGTTCACGTTCACGTTCCGCACGCTCACCATTCTCACGCTCACATTCCAGAACAAAATCACGCAACTCAGATCCCTCCAAACCAAGTAACTTCCCTTTATCCATCAAAATCCTCGTCGCTTCCAGGGCTGCATCCACTGAAGTAGCCATCTTACCTGTCTGGGTTTCTACGTCAGTCTCACCACACGCCTTCACTCCAAATTTGAGGACGTGCGAAGTTTCTATATCGGGTACTGTGCATGGAATTTATCTCATCACAGACTATCTCGAACCTACTTCGCATTTATGGAAAAAATCAGTTATTACAAACTGTAACTGAACAATGTTACTGTCAACTCGTAAACATTCGTTCTGTGACCTAGAGTGGTCAATACAACTGCGGCTCGACTCCCAGTATTATCACTCTAGTCTATCACCATACGTAATCCAACGTATATAAAGATCCCACGGTTTCTATCTAGAAAATTTCTTAGAACTAATTGAAGTAGCTAATTTCAACACTAAGAAAGTATCCGTGATCTTCAATATTATGAATAGTTTATTAGCTAGATACTCAGACTCTGTCCATTGAATCTGTCACCACAAATAGTCAAATGACTTTTCCCATGTGCGTGAACGTAAATAAACTAGTTCAAAATGTTTTTGCGAAATATCTCCATTTCGACTTCCTTTTTGTTTCGTTGGTTCTACTTAGAAAGGAATTTGAGCCGTTCCCCAACAGAATGTTGCCAACTAATCCTACCTGCTAGAACTAGATCTACAGATAGATGAAAGTGATCTAACTTTCACTTTCCAGTTTTGTTTTTTTTCCTCGGGAGTTACGTTTTGTTTTTACCTTCAGTAAGGTTGTGTTATTTAGTTTACCTTCATTAAGGATGTGATCTACAGTGAGTTTTTACCCATACTACACTATAGTTTTCCTTTAAATAAATACACAAATAAACATATACTAATTACTTAACTAATGAATGATCAATGAATACACACAAACCACACAAGACAATTTCTTCACATGTATCTAAACGAAATAGCCTATCCCGGACGAGGCAACCAATATGTCACAATCCGATGGGAGGATTTTCACGTGTCCGGCTCTTTCAAGATTGAATCTCGAATTTTGTTAATGTTGTCTAGGGTATGATTATTTGGCGGCTGTTCGCTTTTATAGTTAGTGATATGCGTGGTTCCTTTTAACTTAATTGAACGATAGACAGACTCAAAAGTATCGACAGAAAGAATAAACACTGGAAGCAACTGGACGAACACAACTACAATGAGTGAAAAACGGCTTTAATTTTGGTTACTCATCTTCATGCATCGACGTACTCGGCACTACAGGTCAAGTATCAGGTGTGAGAGGTTTGATCTTGCCGAAATGAGCGACTGTAAGCTCTCGGAGTGTTTATACACGGCGTCGGTGATGAAGATGATGTCTTTAAAGTTTAATGTCTTGACGATGAGTTCAACGGTGATGATGATGTCCTTGATGATGTGACGAACGATGTTGAGGATGCTCTTGATGTCTTCGACGATGAAGTGAATG
>NC_090260.1:55170409-55195409 GCF_037325665.1 Littorina saxatilis
CTCCCCACCTTCGTACCCGGCAATCATGAACACGGTGTAGGCCGTCTCGGGTTCGAGTCCCGTGAGATCAAACTCCACGGCATTCTTGTGCACAGCGCGTCTGGCTCCGTTCACCTCTACCCACAGTTCAGTGCGGCGGAAGCAAGATGGCGGAAATGCCCAGGTCAAGGTCACGCTGTTGTCAGTGATTCCAATGACCTGGATGTCTTGTGGTGGATAGTCTGCAAGCAAGAGTTATTTGGAGTAGTGTGGATCTGTGTGTGTGTGTGTGTGTGTGTGTGTGTGTGACAGTGTGTGTGTGTGTGTGTGTGTGTGTCCCATTCTGTATGCTTTTATAATACATCTCTCTCTCTCTCTCTCTCTCTCTCTCTCTCTCTCTCTCTCTCTCTCTCTCTCTCTCTCTCTCTCTCTCTCTCTCCTTCTCTCTCTCTCTCTCTCTCTCATTCTCTCACTACCTCTGTCTCACTACCTCTGTCTCTGTATCTCTGTATCTATGTATCTCTCTCTCTCTCTCTCTCTCTCTCTCTCTCTCTCTCTCTCTCTCTCTACCTCTGTCTCTGTATCTCTCTCTCTATCTCTCTCTCTCCCCCCCTCTCTCTCTCTCTCTCTCTCATTCTCTCACTACCTCTGTCTCTGTATCTCTCTCTCTCTCTCTCTCTCTCTCTCTCTCTCTCTCTCTCTCTCTCTCTCTCTCATTCTCTCCCTACCTCTGTCTCTGTATCTCTGTATCTCTGTATCTGTCTCTGTCTCTTTCCCTCCCCTCTCTCTCTCTCTATCGATCTCCCTCTCTCCCTGTCTCCTTTGTAATTTATGTGTACATATACGTTAGAGAGGGTACACATATAAGGCCAAACAAAATAATAGGTGAGGTTACGGTAACATAGCCACAAAAAAATAGGGTAGCTAGGAAGGTAGGCAAACACTTTTTTTTTTTAAACTTTTTTTTCTAATGTGTACAA
The DNA here is from genome assembly GCF_037325665.1 of Littorina saxatilis. Lineage (NCBI taxonomy): Eukaryota > Metazoa > Mollusca > Gastropoda > Littorinimorpha > Littorinidae > Littorina > Littorina saxatilis. Next base: position 55,171,369 of record NC_090260.1, read on the forward strand.
ATTAAACCTACTTGACAGGGAAATAAATGTGCGACTTGGGCGCTTTCGCTTTCATTGCGTTTTCTGCACTCGTTACTTGGTTTTTTGTGTGTATTTTTTTGACAAATGTAATAAAAAGTTATAGGGTCGGCCCCCCAAAATAGGGTAGGTCGGGTTACCGTAACCACACCTATTTTTTTTTAGGCCTAACACACTTACATGCCCTTGTTCCATTGAGGCTTGTTAAGTTAGTGACCTGCAAATGACATAAAACAGTATCTGCACAATTCTGAATCGTTAATGATAAATGTAAAACCACAACATAATGATAGTGTGTATGCGCGTCTGTGTGTGCATGTGTGCATGGGTGCAGGTTCATGTGTATGTGTATGTTCGTGTGTGTGTGTGTGTGTGTGTGTGTGTGTGTGTGTGTGTGTGTGAGTGTGTGTGTGTGTGTGAGTGTGTGTGTGTGTATGCGTGTGTGTGTGGGAGCATGCGTGTGTTTGTGTATGTGTGTGTTTAGGTGTACATGTGTGTGATTGTGTGTGTGTGTATGTGTGTGTGTGTGTGTGATTGTGTGTGTGTGTGTGTGTGTGTGTGCGTGGGTGTATGTCTGAATGAGTGTGTGTGTGTGTGTGTGTGTGTGTGTGTGTGTGTGTGTGTGTGTGTGTGTGTGTGTGTGTGTGTGTGTGTGTGTGTGTGTGTGTGAGTTTTACAACAATAACAACAACAAACAAACAAATTGTGAATCCGTTTGCACCAAAGTATTTTTCCCCCTTTTTCCTTGCTTAAAATGATTTTCCTATCACCATTGACTATTTACTTACAGTGAAATGCAGTGTATTTACAAGACCCGCCATGTTGGTGACGTCAGCCGTGACGTTGATGACTTCCATCTCCAGCCTGTCTTTCTCGATCATCACGTGACAGTTGCTGAAGGCAAACGATTGGTCGAAGACGAAGCACGCTCTTGAGGGCGTGCATTCGCATGTGCTGAACTGGCTAGAACAGCTCTGGAAAATGTAAGTGAATCAAGAAATAAATAAATGAATACACGAATGATTAGACAATGTTGGATGGTAACAAACTCGGTAGGGTTTTCAAAGGTTGTGAAAGAGAGAATATTCTCGGATTTATTGAGGCACGCTTTCCAATGTTACATCATAGACCAGAGACACGCCTTGCTAGTAGTGACTATAACGAGTTAGTATAGTGATTTGTTTTCGGAAATCGTCTGGTAGAAAATAATTCATTGAAGCAAATTTGGTTTTGATTATATACTATTATTGTTCATACATTGAAGTAAATGCACACCAAATTGTAACACAAACATGTTTCATGAATGTTCTGGTCAAATGACTTGAAGAGAAAAACGATGTATTTTAAGTTAGCTCCTCCCCTTAATTACTGACAGATTGACAGACTTATTGATTGCCTGATTGGAACCATTGTGTCTCATCATGCTTGCTCTTGTAATGGGATATGCACCCCCTCCACCCCCACCCCCACCCCCCCCTCCGCATCGTCATCGTTATCAGTTAACAAACAACAACCGCAAAACACAAACAATCTAAATATAAATCGGCACTTTTTTCTTTGCTTACTAAAACTAACCGGAGGGGGGGGGAGGGGGGGTGTGTGTGTGATCAAATTAGCAATAATAAATCCTTTACAATACTTTAAAGTCTTTACGGTCCCAGTACTGACGTACACACACTATGCTCCTGCTTGAGGGGAAAGTACTTCTGATACGATGCAACGCGGAAAGATAAAGTCAACTGTATCCATGGTATTCTGACCTCGTATGACGCGCTCTTTCCTTCAACCGTTTCTTGATACACGATGGAACCATTTTCTCTTTGAAACGTCCATGCCACAAATGCTATGCCAGACTCTCGGTCCTTCGCTGTCACCTGGAATCTGAAAACATTACAATCATAAAAACTAAAGACACTTCAGAACAAGTAGGGAATTTATCACATTTTGTTCCTTAGTGGTTATTGGCGGAGTTAGATTTGAGAATGACAGATCACACACAATCATTAAAACCATGGAGATCTGAGAACAAGGGAATTCATCATCTTTTTGTCTTAGTGGGTATTGGCGGAGTGAGATTTGAGAATTACAGATCACACACAATCATTAAAACCATGGAGATCTGAGAACAAGGGAATTCATCATCTTTTTGTCTTAGTGGGTATTGGCGGAGTGAGATTTGAGAATTACAGATCACACACAATCATTAAAACCATGGACATCTGAGAACAAGGGAATTCATCATCTTTTTGTCTTAGTGGGTATTGGCGGAGTGAGATTTGAGAATTACAGATCACACACAATCATTGAAACCATGGAGATCTGAGAACAAGGGAATTCATCATCTTTTTGTCTTAGTGGGTATTGGCGGAGTGAGATTTGAGAATTACTGATCACACACAATCATTGAAACCATGGAGATCTGAGAACAAGGGAATTCATCATCTTTTTGTCTTAGTGGGTATTGGCGGAGTGAGATTTGAGAATTACAGATCACACACAATCATTGAAACCATGGGGATCTGAGAACAAGGGAATTCATCATCTTTTTGTCTTAGTGGGTATTGGCGGAGTGAGATTTGAGAATTACAGATCACACACGATCATTGAAACCATGGGGATCTGAGAACAAGGGAATTCATCATCTTTTTGTCTTAGTGGGTATTGGCGGAGTGAGATTTGAGAATTACAGATCAAACACAATCATTGAAACCATGGGGATCTGAGAACAAGGGAATTCATCACCTTTTTGTCTTAGTGGGTATTGGCGGAGTGAGATTTGAGAATTACAGATCACACACAATCATTGAAACCATGGGGATCTGAGTACAAGGGAATTCATCATCTTTTTGTCTTAGTGGGTATTGGCGGAGTGAGATTTGAGAATTACAGATCACACACAATCATTGAAACCATGGAGATCTGAGAACAAGGGAATTCATCATCTTTTTGTCTTAGTGGGTATTGGCGGAGTGAGATTTGAGAATTACAGATCACACACAATCATTAAAACCATGGAGATCTGAGAACAAGGGAATTCATCATCTTTTTGTCTTAGTGGGTATTGGCGGAGTGAGATTTGAGAATTACAGATCACACACAATCATTGAAACCATGGAGATCTGAGAACAAGGGAATTCATCATCTTTTTGTCTTAGTGGGTATTGGCGGAGTGAGATTTGAGAATTACAGATCACACACAATCATTGAAACCATGGAGATCTGAGAACAAGGGAATTCATCATCTTTTTGTCTTAGTGGGTATTGGCGGAGTGAGATTTGAGAATTACAGATCACACACAATCATTGAAACCATGGAGATCTGAGAACAAGGGAATTCATCATCTTTTTGTCTTAGTGGGTATTGGCGGAGTGAGATTTGAGAATTACAGATCACACACAATCATTGAAACCATGGATATCTGAGAACAAGGGAATTCATCATCTTTTTGTCTTAGTGGGTATTGGCGGAGTGAGATTTGAGAATTACAGATCACACACAATCATTGAAACCATGGATATCTGAGAACAAGGGAATTCATCATCTTTTTGTCTTAGTGGGTATTGGCGGAGTGAGATTTGAGAATTACAGATCACACACAATCATTGAAACCATGGGGATCTGAGAACAAGGGAATTCATCATCTTTTTGTCTTAGTGGGTATTGGCGGAGTGAGATTTGAGAATTACAGATCACACACAATCATTGAAACCATGGAGATCTGAGAACAAGGGAATTCATCATCTTTTTGTCTTAGTGGGTATTGGCGGAGTGAGATTTGAGAATTACAGATCACACACAATCATTGAAACCATGGAGATCTGAGAACAAGGGAATTCATCATCTGTTTGTCTTAGTGGGTATTGGCGGAGTGAGATTTGAGAATTACAGCTCACACACAATCATTGAAACCATGGGGATCTGAGAACAAGGGAATTCATCACCTTTCTGCCCAGACATTTACACAAGCGTACGGATAGGGGGACCCGGTAGCTCAGTTGGTTGAGCACCGGACTTTTGATCCGCGGTTCACGGGTTCGAATCCGGACCGGGACGGACACGGGTCAACTTTATGTGTAGACTCAGAGACAGTATCCATGTTCCACTCCTGTGTCACTACTGTGACACGTAAAGATCTTGGTCACCCTGCCATAAGTGCAGGTGACAGATTACATCTTAACACACACATACCTTGGTAGCACGACCCTGTTGCTGCTAGCTTTCCACATGGGAGGAAGCGGCACGAATTGTCCAGCAATGGGAAAATAAAGAAATGAAAATGAAAAAAAAAAAAAAAGATCAATCACAACTTACATCGACGCAAAATGTATATTCTCAGCTGGGGAGTTCATGTCGAATTCAAACTTTTCCACGTCGGGGGGTGTGTCATCGAAGCTTACTTGCGTTCTACCGACCTTGACATTTCCCAAGGCGTCTGTGGCCTTGACCCATATGGTGAAGGTCGAACCCTCACTGGGTTTATCGAGCACGGTGTAGTTCGTCTGAAGGTCAAGGTTAGTCCAACTTGAATCAGGGAAGGACGGGACAAGGGGTTGTTTCAGGCCACCATCCGTATCTCGCTTGAATGCAACTTGAAAGTTGACTAGAAAATACAAGAAAAAGAAATGTTAGAATATATAAGTTCGTGTGATGGTAGTAAGGCCTAGCGCGCACCTATGTAACTTCAGCAGGACACGTCATAATCCCTATCGCAGCATCAATAATATGCAGTGCGTCGTCTGTGCCGCTGAAACTGCGCAGGTATATTCTGCCTTTAAGCACCTTAACATTCGTAAACTTGTGCATTCTATTTATGTTATCAATCATAGTATTCTAGTTTTCCTTTAGTTGCAAATGTTGAAGGATGAATGTTAATACAGCACTGATGCTCTATATGCTACTGAAAATAATCAGAACGAAGAGAGACACAGAGCAATTAAAGACGAAAGACAGACAGACAGACAGACAGACAGACAGACAGACAGACAGAGGTGGAGTTCAATATTTACGTGGAAAAAAGAAGACAGGCATGGTAAAATAAATGACTTGCTGTACCTACCTATGCCCCTATCGTTAGGAACGGGATCTACAGTCCTGGCTCCTTCGTGGTCGTCAAGCAAGCTTGTTCTGTCGATGGTCTGCTCCGGGTTTTCTGGCAGGATAGGGAAGTCTAGGACCTTACCTACAAACAGAAAGAAAGATTCAAAACACACGCATATTAAGAGACAGAAGCATGGGTTGGTCCGGATGTTCTGGCAGAATAGGGAAGTCAAAGACCTTACCAGGGAATAGAAAGAGAAATATGCAAAACAGACTAGCAGACTAGCAGACAGAAGCATGGTTGTGTCCGGATTTTCTGACAGGATATATAGGGAAAGTCCATTACTTTACCAAGGACAAGGAAGACAGATGCAAAAGACAAGCAGATTAAGAGGCATAAGCATGGGTTTGTCAGGTTTTCTGGCAGAATAGGGAAGTCCATTACCTTACTTAGGAGAAGAAAGAAAGATGCAAAACACAAGCAGATTAAGAGACATAAGCATGGGTTTGTCAGGTTGTCTGGCAGGATAGGAAAGCCCAGTTGCTTACTTTGGAGAAGAAAGAAAGATGCAAAACACACGCATATTAACCCATTAATGCCTGCATTTTTTTTTTTTAATTTCTGTTTGTTTAATGTCAAATGATATTTGTAGGTCATATGTAACTGTCATTTGGATGATTTTGGCACGTGCTGTGATTTATATGCTATAAATAGACCGTCCTCATATGAGGACGCTAGGCACGAGTGGGCACGGGTAAATAACAAGACCAAAATAAGACAATTTCTTGCAAAACACATTGGACATCTTTAATTTCTTGCATCAGCAAACTGTGAACAGTTGAACGTGTGAACATAACAGTAAAAAAATAATAAAAATATGAAAACTGTCTCTTTGCATGTTCAAATTGGTGATAATTTGGCGCTTTTTTCGAGAATTTATCCGGCCTGTGCACTTCACCAGAGAGACCGGGAAAATGTAAACAAGTAAACTCATACTTCTTTAGAACTTGACTAGCAGTACAGGACTTTAGCACTTGACTAGCGGTACAGGACTTTAGCACTTGACTAGCAGTACAGGGATGATCGTTTTAGTCCTTGACTAGGACAACAGAAGTCAACAATTGGAACTGTATAGTTCACTCAGTGTGAAATTGCTCAAAGCATTTCACGTGCACTCCAACGCCGCATTTTCTACACTTTTGTCTGCATTTCTTGTGACAGAGTGCACAGCGGATTTGCTTGTCGATCCACTGTACCACGTGGTCTCTCCCATCGAAGCGTACAGCTCTGGAAACTCTACGGTCAAGTTGTGGAGTGTGGCCATGTGGACGACCAACAGGTGGGGGTTGTGCTGCTTTGGCCAAATAGTTTTTGACAATGGCACGGCGAACTGCAAGCAGGTCCAGTAGAGTGTTGGTCGCTGCAGCTGTGTGTCGATACAGAAGCCATGCCTGTTGCACGCTAACATCTACAATGTAAGCAAAAATAGGCCACCACCACTTTTTGGTTCTTATGGCGATTCTGTACGTGTCCACATTTTGGTCCATTCGGTCGACACCACCCATGGTCTTGTTGTAGTGGGAGATCAGAAACGGTTGACCGATCTGCACTCTCTGGTGAGCAGATCTGGACCAACGGCTGGCTGTCTGAACAGGATGGATGCCCACACAGTTGGATATGGCGTTCACCACGCTGTTGTCATTCCAGCGAACTGCAACGAATCCGCTCTTGTCATCTGTGAAATAGTCGTAAGTGCCTCAGCTTGCTTTCTGCATGTCTTTGACGTTCTTGAGTGGACAATCTTCCATGCGGTTGGACCTAATTGTCCCTGTGCATCCGATGCCTTTTGATGTCAGATGGTCAACTAGTTTCATCGAGGTAAAAAGATTGTCAAACGTCAGATGGCATGCATCATTCCCCTGGATTTTGGAGATCAAATCAACGACCACTGAGCCTCCCATCCCCAATCCTGGACAATCGGCAACCTGCTGGCCTTTCGCACCTTGGTAGGGTTCGAGCTGAACCACATATCCAAGAGGGGTAGCCAGGACCCAGAACTTGTAGCCAAAGCGTATTGGCTTCCCCCTGATAAACTGTCTGCATCCATGACGGCCATAGTACGGAACCATACTTTCGTCAATGCTGAGGCTATGTTGCTTGACAAAGTTGTTGAGGCCTTCCATCTGAAAAAATAATCGTTGCTGAGGCATTTGCTGACAGCTGTCTTCCATTCAGGTTTTCAACAGCCGGACCCTCTTCTTCATCACCACTATCCTCATCCGTGAGCGTGTCCACTGGTGGAGGCTCTATGAAGACATCTGCTCGATGGAAGTAGTTGGTTTCCTCCAGCATGTCCAGCACTTCATTGACACTATATCTGCCGAAAGAAATATACTGAGTGACTATCATGCTGAGTTACTATCATGCTAAATGACTCTAAAAACCTGTGACCGTTCGTGCCTAGCGTCCTCATATGAGGACGCCGCTTTGATAATTCATTATCACTAAAACACAAAATATTCAGACAAACTGAAAAACTTAGTTTCTAAAATGGTATTGAAGAACAATTTCACTTATGTAATGTTATTAAAAAAGTAAAAAATGAAAGAGTTATTTGCTTACCTTTTGGGTGGTGACATTTTGGTGGTTTCACACAGCACATGTGTAATCCAAAATGGCTGCTGCTGGAAGCTATGGAGAGGAAGAAACTCTAGCACGCAATGTTTGCTTCAGACTACTCCCCCTTGATATGTATGTTATAAAAAAATGAGTCATTCACTTATTGGCTCTGACAGAAATGCCTAAATTCGAGGTGTCCTCATATGAGGACGCTAGGCAATAATGGGTTAAGAGATATAAGCATGGGTTGGTCCGGTTTTTTTGGCAGGGTAGCGAAGTCCAGTTGCTTACTTTGGAGAAGAAAGAAAGATGCAAAACACAAGCAGATTAAGAGACAGAAGCATGGGCTGGTCCGGTTTTTTCTGGCAGGGTAGGGAAGTCCAGTACCTTACTAAAGGAAAAGAAAGAAGATGCAACGCACTAGCAGATTAAGAGACAGAAGCATGGCATGGTCATTACTGCTATTGGTGCTTGATGTCTCGGCTTTAAAAAAAACTCCGAATTTCTTAACTGATAGCTATATCAATTTTACTTAACTTAACTTACTTAACTATCTTCACACACGCGCGCGCAAACGGCGGCATTATTTATTCCACGCGCATTAATATACGCCGATCAACTCACACTTCCATCCTAATATTGACATATCACACAAGTATCTGCCTCACCGAGTAAGCCATTCTCTTCGAGGAAAGCATTCCGGAAGTGTCCACCCCACTGAACGTCCACGGCGGAAGTGACGTTGCTCTGATAAGAGTAGTTGGCAGCTGCGCTAGCAGTGTACACAAACAGGTCATGGCCGGGGTCAAGCGTGACGTCAGAAGCGGGGTCAAAGAGCAGGAGACGACGAACGTAGTTAGTGTTGTTGGCAAGGTCAGAGGCACCAAGGACGACGGAGAACAGGCCGGGTTGTTGGGGAGTGTAGACCTGTGACTTTAGGTCCGTCTCCAGCACCTAACAAAACAACGAAAACAGGGCATTGTAAATTCATAGCTCAAAATCCAGTGGCACTATTGACTTATTTTTGATACAAGTCACTTACACCGAAGTGCATCGGTATTCAATCATTCCCCGGTCTCTAAGGGTACGCGTGCACCAAACGTTTTAAGGATAGATCTCTCTCGCCGGCTGCGTTGCTTTTTTTCTGACGTGTATGCCTCACGGTTGGTTGGCTGACTGGCTGGCTGACTGTCTGTCTGTCTGCCTGTCTGTCTGTCGGTGTGTCTGTCTGACTGTCTGTTTCTATTCCTGTGTCTCTGTCTCTGTCTCTCTCTCAGTCAGTGTCTTTGTGCCCGTGCGTGTGGGAAATGCGAGAGAGAGAGAGAGAGAGAGAGAGAGAGAGAGAGAGAGAGAGAGAGAGAGAGAGAGAGAGAGAGAGAGAGAGAGAGAGAGAGAGAGAGAGAGAGAGTCTTGCTCTCATTCATCTTTGAGAGATCTGTCATATCATAGTACACACAACAATTACTTTCGCATGTAGGGCCAAGTTTCTGTCACCACAACCAATAATTCCTGATTGATATACACCACTGTATGGGGAACGACAAGTATCCTGATACTTCAGCACTTGCTTATTTTGTTTCTGAATAATAGCGCCACTGGGATAGACTGGACATAATTACAGCATTTCTCTGTGTGATCATTCAACAAAGACACACACCTCTCGCTTCTCAATTGGGTGAAGTTGGTCAGCTTTCCTGATTTGTAGTTCTCCAGGAAAAGCTTGCGTCATCTTGAAGACCTCCAGCGTGTAGCTAAACATCCCGGAATCCGCGTCAGTCCATCCGTCCCACGTCACACTCACTGGTGACGTCTGTAATGATGTCACACACAATAATGCACTGTCATCATAGTTTTATTCTCGCAGCATCTTGAACATAATACACAATGAATGGCGTACGATACCGATACATTCTGAGCCTGGTGGGGAATTTTTTTTTACTGCTAATTATGACGAAGTTACCGAGACAGTTGTAAAACGGCGTTCCAAAAATTATTTGTCAGTGCCTCGTTAGCCATGCAACAGTGATATTATTTGTACGTGTCGTATTTATTGACATTATGAAGTCTTCTCGAAACTTGTTTCATTTGGAACGTCAGAGATTTCACTCTGCACCAGAAGGTTCAAGAAGATACGTTTTGGTTTTTTCAGCTGGTGTTGTTTTTCATTAAGTGAGGACAGGAGAATAAGATGCACCCAAACCCTGAACACTTTGCAAACATCTCTTGGCCTTAGACAAGCAAACAATAGCAAAGACGAGGCATTACTTAAGTTAAACCGAATGAGGCAAATTAAAAATGTTGATCTGATATTAATTTTTCCTATCATAATTGTGACCCTCCACCACGAAATGAGTCGCATGTCACCTCGCGCGGTTCTGCGCTAGGCTTAATATAAATCCGGGGAGTGTCTGGTAACAGTATGAGGGTCACCTTAGTCACAGGATTATAACTCAAACAGTGTTCGCTCTTTTCTAAAACGGTTTTCACCACTGGATAGAGCATAAACATTTCTTTGGGAAAATGTAAAACTATGCAAATCAGGCAAAGGTGACATGCGACTCAATCCGTGGTGGAGAGTCACAATTAAGACACCCAACTCAATAATGATTGGCTTATTTTGTCACCCGGGTTTGTTTGCCCACTTTTGTTTTCCGCAGTAAAAGTTATTTTCGGAATTCGCCTTTTATGAACAGCTACTAATCTCACCCTTGAAACATCAGCGAAAGTCAACATCGACTCGTTCCTGCTGCAGGTGTCGGTCTCCCCGCAGTGAGTGGGTTCCTTGAAGTCGAACCGGAATTCCACGGAGAGGGTCTGGAAGGGACCTTGGTAGAACTGCACGGTGGTCGGTGGAGGGTCTGAGTTGAGGTCAAGTACCTCCCTGTACCCCCCACCTTTCGTTTTGTAGGTCACCCTCAGGCTGTCACAAACATGAATATAAACTGAGTTAAAAAACAAAAGATATCAAGAACAGCACAAGACAGTACGAATGTTGGCTTATGTAAGCTTCATCAGGAACAAACAAACACAAAGAGCAACAAAAAGCAGACGCAACACGGAACGAACAAGGTTTGACAAGAATATGGAGGGGAAACATAAAAAAGGGAAGGAACTCTAGGAACAGACATAAATGACAGAGGAGAGAAGTGGTTGGATGACGTCAGGGGCACACGCACATACATAAACTGTACAAAACAACAACAACAACAACAAACACAAAAACAACAACATATTGCCATTTTGCTTTATCTCAACTAGAAAACCTGCGAAGACGTCCGCGCGAAGCTTAAAGGCACAGTAAGCCTCCCGTAAACCATCACAAATACTGCCAGGCTTTTACACACATTACAAACACCCTTCCATTTGAACGCTCACCAAACAAAAACATTCTAGGTGCCCTACGTAAAGAGCGAGCAATTTTTAAAGAATTAATTTTGCGGATTGTGTCAGAGACAATCGGACACCACGTGGTGTGTTTTGGCACTAGACCTAACTTTTAAAATCTAAATAATAGGCTAAATTGACAGCATGTTGCACAAACATTCTTACACAAAATTGCTCGCTCTTTACGGAGGGCACCTAAGATGTTCTCAAGCGGTGAGTGTTTAAATGAAAGGGTGTTTTTACTGTGTGTAAAAGCCTGACAGTATATGTGATGGTTTACGGGAGGCTTACTGTGCCTGCACTGAGGTTTTCAATCAATCAATCAAAATGAAGCTTATATCGCGCGTATTCCGTGGGTACAGTTCTAAGCGCAGGGATTCTTTTTTTTTATGCAATTTATATCGCGCACATATTCAAGGCGCAGGAATTCATTTTTGCCGTGTGAGATATAATTTTTTTACACGATACATCACGCATTCACATCAGCCAGCAGATCTCAGCCATTTCGGCGCAAATCCTACTTTTCACGGCCTATTATTCCAAGTCACACGGGTATTTTGGTGGACATTTTTTTTTTTTATCTATGCCTATACAATTTTGCCAGGAAAGACCCTTTTGTCAAACGTGGGATCTTTAACGTGCACACCCCAATGTAGTGTACACGAAGGGACCTCGGTTTTTCGTCTCATCCGAAAGATTAGAACTAGACTAGCCTAGGTTAGGAAACAAGATTTGGCACAGTCTTAGCAAAGTCGAGTTTGGGCTTGATTAAGGACCGCATTTACAGGAATAACAAGAAATTCCTCCGAGGTAGGAAAAACACCCCCGTCCTTACCATTCTCACTGCCACCAACTGAGAAGGTAATTTCCCTTTGCCCATTACTATGTCCCTCTATAAGTCCTTGTAGAATCTTAATCCACCAATAACTCCCTAACCGTGTGTTTGACTGGTCCCAATTTTTGTAAGGACCGTCTCAGGAATGTATAGAACCTGTTCACCAAGTCTGGTGACGATCGGTCCGTTCATTCTTGAGATCTATATGCAAACACAAACACACAAACACATCGACCGAATCCTATACACACCCCTATACCGGGGGTGTAATGAAACTTACAAGTCTCCATGCTCCAGAGTGCGGTCAAAGTCGGTTTTCTGGATGTTGCAGGGGTAGGTTCCAACACGGGGCCGTCTTCCGGCCACTGGTGATGGGCATTGGAGCGTGGTATTTTTCACGGAATCGTACCTGCCACCTTCCAGTACATAGACATACATGTTAAACGATGTTCGCATTTGTGACCAAACTATGATAATTTACACAGTCACTGTTCCACGAGGCCGCGTTAGCAGTCTAACATTGACTGTGGAGATATGTGTAAGATGTCATTTGTTTTGGTCAAAAATGCAAATAACATTTGTGTATCGATCACCTTTCAGTAGAAATCTTCTTTTTTTGTTTGTTTTTGCTATTGCGCACAAAAGGCACTATTTGTATATAAAAACAAGAAATTCCTCCGAGGTAGGAAAAACACCCCCGTTGGTCAAAGGGAAATAACCATTCTCACTGCCACCAACTGAGAAGGTTATTTCCCTTTGACCATTAATATGTGCCTCTATAAGTCCTTGTAGAATCTTAATCCACCAATAACTCCCTAACCGTGTGTTTGACTGGTCCCAATTTTTGTAAGGACCGTCTCCGGAATGTATAGAACCTGTTCACCAAGTTTGGTGACGATCGGTCCGTTCATTCTTGAGATCTATATGCGAACACAAACAAACAAACACATGGACCGAATCCTATACACACCCCTATACCGGGGGTGTAAAAACAAGAAAGGTAAGTTGTTAGCACGTTTATTATTTACATAACACTACGTTACAGTCACATATATTTTGACCCAGTGGTCTTTTAAGTGCACATACAAACAGATATTATTCAAACAAAACAAGACGTAGCTCGCAAAAGGTGCTGCCGCTCGGGGAGAAGACACAAGCTAGGTGATCTATTTGTATTTTAGGCCAGCCGCCTAAATGTGACCCTCCACCACGAAATGAGTCGCATGTCACCTCGCGCGGTTCTGCGCTAGGCTTAATATAAGTCCGGAGAGTGTCTGGTAACAGTGTGAGGGTCACCTTAGTCACAGGCTTAAAGTTCGTCTGCTAGTCCCATTTGACGAAAGAACATTATCCTAAGCGATACTAAAACATAAACAGAACACACAATATCTGCCTTTACCGCCACAGCAGAATAACAGCATATCTGTGTACTTGATTTTAGTCCAAAACAGGGAAACTGACAAGCTCGCATTTTTCATGATCCGCCAACTTCGACCATTATTTTTAATAATCACTGAGACTTGGCATCTAACCTCTACATATTTTGGTCAAAAATACAAATAACATTTATGTATCGATCGATTCTGGTCAGAATTTATTTTAGTTTTTGTGATTGAACGCACACAAACATGTACTCTTTTCTAGTCTCGGCCAGCCGCCTAAATAAGAGTTTAAGTCGGCCTCTGACGTCACGTGCCTCAAAGAAGGGAAATCCAATGTTCAATCGATGCATTATTGTTTGTCATCATTTTCACGAGTTTTCATTCACAAACACCTGGGACATAAATCTCATGTTCCCCATGCAATAAATCGAGGTGGTGAATGGGTTTGTCAAAGTAAAAGCCAATCAGGCTGATTGTTTGATGTGTGGAACCATCGCGGCTTTGGATTTGTGTTTCCGAGGACAACGATTGTAAGCATTCACTCTCAAAGACCCAATCAATGTTGATAATTACCGCGGCGACTCATGGTCAATTTGCAACTTATCTCTGTAATCGCAAAATCCACAACGAAAAGTCATAAACACTTAAACAAGAAAAGAAATGTGATCAACACTTACTGAACTCACACGTATGATCGCAGCTCTGTACATTTTCAGACTGGAAGAAAAGCGTCAACAAGCTACGTTTGACGTCACATACAAGGTTGACGTGTTATTTCGAGCTACTGTGACGATGCTTTGTGGCCCGGAGTTGGATTCTAAAAATTCGTCTCCCTGTGGGTTATTGTGCATTTTGTTGCACAACCAAAATGATGACAAAAACGATGTTTGGTGGCTTGTCGTCAGACCAGCATTTTGTTGTTTGTCCTCGGGGAGCATATCGCCTTTTGTCTCATATTTATCAACCGCGGCCTTCGGCCTTGGACGATCAAGATGAAACAAAAGACGATATGGTCCCCATGGACCAACAAAAAAACTGGTCTGTCAACAAGCCACCAAACATCGTTTGTGTCATCATCTTATATTATCGTCTCTTCAGTTGATGTTTCTATCCTCCTTCTTCTTCTTCTGCGTTCGTGGGCTAAAACTCTCACCTACACTCGTATTTTTGCACGAGGGGATGTTTACGTGTATGACCGTTTTTACCCCGCCAGTTAGGCAGCCATACGCCGATTTGTGAAAAGCATGCTGGGTATGTTCGTGTTTCTATAACCCACCTAACTCTGACATGGATTACAGAATCTGTTCCGTGCGCATTTGGTCGTGTGCTTGCGTGTGCACACGAAGGGGGATAAGGTCTGCACATAAGTTCTGGGAGATCGGAAAAATCTCCACCTTAACCCACCAGGCGCGGCCGGGATTCGAACCCACGACCTTCCGTTTTGGAGGCAGACATCATACCACCGAGCCATTGCGCCCGTCGAAGTTGTTATCTGAGGCTGATGCCAGTGTGTTTCCTTTCTCAGTACATAATGGGGTTAGACTTTAAGTACGACATTATACACATACCGCCTGGCATCAGCTTAGAAAGCCATACTTCCATTTCTGCCTTGATGATACCAAACTGCGCTTCACCTATATATGGCGGTTTCTGTGGCAGGTCCGACACGAAAAATTGGCTGCTGCACGTCGTTTCCAAACGGTTGAAATCTCTGGAAAAAACCAAAATGTGCAATGTATTCATATTCACACACATGACAAAGCCACGACATACCTAAGCATGACTGACAGCTTGTTACATTTAGTCAAGTTTTGACTAAATGTTTAACATAGACGAGGAGTAGAGACGAGAGTCGTGGTGTATGTATGTGTGTGTGTCTGTCTGTCTGTGTGTGTCTGTGTGACTGTGTGTATGTGTAGAGCGATTCTAAGACTTTGGACTTTGGTATTGCATTTCAGCTTGGAGGCTTAACAATTAATTCATTCGTGTGGTCAACATCTGCAAATTGTAATTAAGATTATCTTTTTTATAAAACGAACCAAACATGTCATATTATTCTTCACTACCATCTGATTAATAAAACATATAAATATGTTATATTCGGATTGAAACAAACGCTCAGAACATTTAAGATACGAAAATTATGATTAAATATAAACTTCCAAAATCGATTAAAAACAATTCCATCTTATTTCTTGTCGGTTCCTGATTCCGGAAACATATATATATGTTATGTTTGGATTAAAAATCAAGCTCAGAAAGTTAAAAAGAATAGAGATACAGAAAAAAAATCGCTATCCTGCTAAACGCAACCGCTACCACGCTATGCTTGTCAATTTCACTGCGTTTTACAAAAAAACCATGTTGACTTTAGAAGATTTGATCCGAGGACCTTCTGCTTTAAGGTACGACACGTTACCAACCGGCTATGACAGCTCCACGAAAGCTTAGTGAAAAGAAATTATATGAACGGTGTGTGGTTCTCAGCTCAGAAATACTCATGTGAAAACAGCTCACACCTGAACAGTAAAAGGCTTATGATCTGTAGAGCCAGTCAAACGCGATGGCGTGTGGAAGTGAAGTTTACCAGGACACTTTATAGGCAACGTAAGGACAGTGGGACATGAAGTTTGATTCGCAAGTCGGAATACAACACGGATGTTAATGGTGTCAAGAGTCCAGCCACTAACAGCTCAACAAAACAATCCAGGGGATTACTGTAACAAGGCGAAGTGCGTCGATCTTTCTTTGTCTGTCTGTCTGTATGCATGTCTATGTTTGCTGTCTCTATGTCACTGTTGATCTGTACGTCTGTCTGTCTGTCTGTCTGTCTGTCTGTCTGGCTTGATGTCTAACTGTCGGTATACTCTCTCTCTCTCTCTCTCTCTCTCTCTTTCTCGTTTCCCCTCTCTCTCTGTCTCTCTCTCTGTCTCTCTCTCTGTCTCTCTCTCTCTCTCTCTCTCTCTCTCTCCTTTTCTCTCTCTGTCTCTTTCTGTCTCTGTCTGTCTCTGTCTCTCCCTCTCTCTCTCTCAGTCTCTCTCTCTCTCTATCTATCTCTCTCTCTTTGTCTCTCTGTCTCTCTCTATCTCTCTCTGTCTGTCTATCTTTCTCTCTCTCTCTCTCTCTCTCTGCCTCTCTCTCTGTATCTCTCTCTCTCTCTCTCTCTCTCTCTCTCTCTCTCTCTCTCTTTCCCTATCTCTCTCACTCTGTCTCTCTTTCTCTCTCTCCGTGCCTCTCTAAATTAATTAGGCTTTCAAAATCAGTAGTTGTGTGTGTATGTGTGTGTGTGTGTGTATGTGTGTGTGTATGTGTGTGTGTGTGTGTGTGTGTGTGTGTGTGTGTGTGTGTGTGTGTGTCTGTATCTGTGTCTGTGTCTGTGTCGTTTTTGTTTTGTTTTGTTTGTTTGCTTGTTTGCTTGTTTTGTTATTGTGTGTCATAAATTGACGTAGCAGTTCCGGAGCAAATGTCTGTGGGTTCTATTCACATGCGTTTTCTACCGTTACCAAACGAACAAATCAACGGTAATCTACAGAAAGGAAAACAAAACTACAAGCTTGTCCAATGCGGCTTGGGTTGTGTCGTGTGAGCTTTAAAATCTCCTTACCTTCAAAGCAGACGACAAGCAGTCATTTTTTTCCGAAGGGAGTATTCGTTTTTCACAAATCCTTGCAAGAATCAAACAAACTTCTGCACGCCTCCTTTTCATTTCATTTGGATGCTTTTATCCACACTTCTGGTTGGGCAAAACGCACACAGAACACAGTGCTGGAAAATCACACTGATTGGTATTCCAAAAGATCTTGGATGACGAGAGCTCAATTGCGTCATGATCAAGCACAGACTAGTACTCTAGAACCTGAATAATTCGTGCCTATCACAGGGTGTACACACCTATGCTCTTAGGGGAAAAGACTGTCACGTGGTTTAGTCGTCACCATGCTAGCTGGTACCGACAATCAATGTAAAAGGCAATACATACATTACTGACTAATACGTTATCACCTCTTGGGCTAAAAAAACCACCGAAATGAATGATACATTCTGAAGAAGAAAAAAAGTTTGAAAGTATGAAAGGTTGTTGAATCTTGGAAGGAATCTTGTATGGAATTGTATGCAGGGGGGAAGAAAGAAAAAATGTACATTGGATTGAATATAATTCTGTAGTGAAAGGGAATTTTTGTTTTACATATAGTTTACGTCTGAGATTAAACCCGAAACACGTGGAACAAAGTGAGCAATACAGCTGAACAAATATAACTGTTTACCTTGCTTACACACCCACCCACCCCCTTCCGAGCAAACCTGGCCAGGCTTTAAACTGCCTGAAAGAGAAGAGCGAACGAGAGTCTTCACTGGACTGTACAGACGAAAAGACATGTCTTGATCTCATGAGTGACAATTTCATGAACCCAGATGCAGATTTTGACACAACTCAACATGCCAATCACTAGATACCGTTCTTATTTCAAACAGACAGGGATGATTATCCACAAGTCGGTCTTGTGCAAATGTTCTCTAATTGAAACAGGGTCATTAAATGGAAAATAAAAGGTGTACGGACAAGGTCTTGTCAGATAGAGCCAGTGAGTCTGCGCCGGCATGAAGTCTAACGAGGCATATCGGTAACAGGCAGATGAGCCCTCATCGTGTTTACATGGTGGTCGATTTCCCAATAGAGTGGATTGTCGCAGCAGTGCTTTTTGATGGCAGACCTTGTCCTTGCATCTCATGCAAAACTTGCAACGGTTTTATCAATCGATGCTTTCTTGTATGATTTTTTACAGATACATGAAATAACAAACTTGGGGGGGGGGGGGGGATAGAACAAGATGTTTGTGACAAAAGTCGTAAACCAAATGATATCTAGTAAATAAAGAACTGAATTCACACGCTCTCGCAAACTCATTCGCCCATTCCCTGCAGCAAACTAACTAATCATGAAGCCAGCTACACCAGTCAATCAATCAATATGAGGCTTATATCGCGCGTATTCCGTGGGTACAGTTCTAAGCGCAGGGATTTTTTTTATTTTTATTTTTTTTATTTTTTTTATGCAATTTATATCGCGCACATATTCAAGGCGCAGGGATTTATTTATGCCGTGTGAGATGGAATTTTTTACACAATACATCACGCATTCACATCGGCCAGCAGATCGCAGCCATTTCGGCGCATATCCTACTTTTCACGGCCTATTATTCCAAGTCACACGGGTATTTGGTGGACATTTTTAGCTATGCCTATACAATTTTGCCAGGAAAGACCAGTACGTATCATTCATTAATACAACGATGAAACCCGCTTATAAGTAGCGGGGGACAACCTTAAAAACACGATGCAAGATAAGAAAAACTATTAAACATTATAAGGTAAGTTCCGTAGGAGGATCGGGATTTTTGAGGCAATCTTGGAATGATTATCGGGAATCTGGCTGATGCCATCACAAGTATGTCATGTTTAAAACTATAGGTAACTCTTGATACATATTATTGGAAAGAGCTTTCTCATCAGAAGCGCTGCATTTGTGAAGAGTTTCGTGGTATATATTTCTAAAAAAGAAAGTCATTAACCAGGAGAACAGTGTTAGTGTTTAAACACGTTTTAATGGAAGGGTGCTGGTTCTGCACGACGCTTATTTATCGAGACAGGTTTGACTACGAGCTTTCCAAATCTGTTCGTATTCCTATCAGTGAGTTCCAGTACTGTGTTCTGCGGGCGTTTTGACTGACCTGAGGCGTTGAGAAATGCATCAGAGTGTATTGCTGCGAAACAGTTGACATTTTGGTCAAGTAAATTTCGACAAAGCCGGGACTTTGGTATTGTATTTCAGCTTGGAAGCATACAAATGAATTGATTAGTTTGCTCATTAAAGTTGTCATTAAAATTGAATTCTTGCAAACAGATTTAAAATTGATTGCATCGTATTCTTCATTAAATTCTGAATTTAAACATACATACATAATATGTTATGTTTACTCTTAAAATGTAATCACAATTAACGAAAATAGATGAATTAGTTTTACGATTAAACTTTAACAAATCGATCCAAAAATGATTTTATCTTATTCTTTATCATTTTTGTTATTCTAAAAACATATAGATATGATATGTTGAATTCAAAACAACCTCAGAAAGTTAACTAGAATACAGAAAAAAGCGCTTTCCTGCTCAGCGCAATACTCTACTGCGCTATTCTGGCTTGTCAATGTCACTGCGTTTTGCACGTGAAAAGTGAGAGATGTCCTCCTCGCGGGGATCAACGACACACACACACACACACACACACACACACACACACACACACACACAAACACACAAACACACATAAACACACAAACACTTACCGCAGTTTTGTCCACATAAAGTCCATACACAGAAAGCCCATACTCGCACACACACACGCACACGCACACGCACGCACGCACACACACACACACACACACACACACACACACACACACACACACACACACACACACACACACGCACACACACACACACACACTAACCGCAGTTTTGTCCACAGAAAGTCCATACTGTTATTTTTGAGATCAGTGGAATCGGCCAGCACGAAAAACTTTTCATGTTGAGCTGCTGAGTCACGTGGCCAGTAGGACATGCGCACTTGCATCTGATTGATCGTGAGCTGCGCTTCCTCCCGGTAGTCAACTGAAACAGCATTAACAGTACATTTTAAACATAAGTTCCACAAAGAGAGATGGACTGCTGGGACATTTGGTACGCCGACCGAGGGAACATGAATGAAGCAACCACGTCTTGAATAGTAAATTTAGTTAGACAAATGCCGTCATGATGCATTTATTGACGTCAAACACTTTTGACTGTGACGTAATCTCATGCGAGCTTTATCCATAGTCTTGGATAACCACTCACACATAGACTCGGAAATGTTAAAGTTTCTACCACAGACATACACACACACACACGCACACACACACGCACGCACAAACGCACAGACAGACAAAGTTACGATCGCATAGGCTACACTTCGTGAGCCAAAAATGTAAGAAAATCCATCTGTGACCTTGAATTTTGGCGAAGGGGAACTGTAGTTATTGTCTGAAGGTCACCAAATACTGTGCAAAGTTGTAAAACTCCAGATTGATATACTGAGGGAATATCAATTAAGCGACCAGGTGTGAATTCATTTAGAAAATGTTCACCTCGTCATCAGCAGCATCACCCTCATTACATGGACAATCAACTGCAGGTGTTCTGTGTCTTATGCTAAGGGGGGTGACAAACACAGCACACCAAAGCAAGATGATCAAATGATCTTACAACTCACTTTCGTCAGACGTAATATCATGTGACCTTCCACCACAGAATGAGTCGCATGTCACCTTTGCATGATTTTCATATTTTTTACATTTTCCTAAATAGTTGTTTTATGCTCTATCCAGTGGTGAAAACCGTTTTAGAAAAGAGCGAAAACTGTTTGAGTTATAAGCCTGTGACTAAGGTGACCCTCACACTGTTACCAGACACTCCCCGGACTTATATTAAGCCTAGCGCAGAACCGCGCGAGGTGACATGCGACTCATTTCGTGGTGGAGGGTCACATATGAATAAGAAACATATGATGTCGTACTTTTTTCTCCGAAGTCACTGAGGAAAATACTCATTTCACACGTGTTGATCTGAACTCCAGATACAAATCAGAAAATCCCGAAAGCGTGTGTGCTTCTGAGATCTAGCTTAAAAAAACGACGAGTAAAGTTATAATTTTTCGTTTTTACCCAAACTTTACCCCTTTCTGACCTTTAAACATGACGACATAGGTCGTGTATCGTGGCCATTACACCGTGGAAGAATATAACTTTGCAAACCTGCAGTTAAAACAACGTGAGAAAAACGTATCATTTTCCGGGTTTTTTTGTACGCTCACATGAGCCCGTTGTTGACCCGGACAATTGACCAGGACAAGACATGTGTGTGAACTTTCGAACGCCAAGGGTCAACAATGACTGCAATTTTGTTTTTTAATTCACATATAATCCCTCTGTGACCTTGCATTTTAGCAAAGGTCAACCACATTTCTGTCATGTCTGGTGGTCGCTAAAGACTTCTGGTGTGCAATTTTCCAAATCTCTAGCTTTAATTATACGCGATAAAACATCAACGTTATTTTAGTGTAGTTCACATACAACCACCCTGTCGGCCAAACACAACTTAACATAAAGGCTCTCCTTACTGCTAACGTAAAGGAAAAAACAATTTTGTTGTTATAGTGTTACCCGAATCCAGCATATTTTGGGAACGTTTAAAGTTATAATGAACAGCTATTGTGTTTTCAGCGTAGCAATAGGCTCCGATTTTACCCGGAAATGTTTCATATACGGTAAGAACAAAATTACTGGGGGGGGGGGGGGGGGGTTACACGGGTTACGTAACCCCACCCCCACCCCCACCACCCCAAAAAGAGGTAATTTATTGGCTCAGGATGCACCAGATAGCTCTTTTTTGCTTCTTTGGATTAAAACAATTTCCGGGGGGGCATGCCCCCGGACCCCCCTAGAGGCTTACGCGCCTTCGGCGCCGTCAACTTGTATCTTCGCAGTCATTTTGTAACCACCCCCTCCAAAGTGAAATGATCCGCCCTTGCTACTACATACATCGTCTGTCGACCAGTTAAATAAGCAAACCTGACCAGGTAGGCGATCACTTCATCCACGGCAATAAAACCGAAAGCATGCGTTGTTTGTTTTTGTAAACTCATATCAACGATATTGAGCAACTTCCGTGGAAATATGGACCGATGATCGACATAGGGCTGTGTGAGACTACCCATCCACAACCCCTGAATTCCCCCACGTGTCTATGAGAATAACAATATAGTGCAGTAATACTGGAACGAACTTGTTAGGCAATAGTCTCTTTTGCCCCCAGTGGTTCTGAAGCCTCTGGCGCAGTCACATCCGTCAGTCCCGATGCATGTGCCGGGATAGCATGGCGCCTGGTGTGAACACAGACCTGGAAGACAGACAAGAGTAAGTATAAATAATCTTCCTTCTTCTTCTTGTCGTTCGCTGTTAGATCGTCAGTCCGGACTGCAGGGCGAAACGTGCTGTCCTCTCCAAGTCCTCTCTGGGGCCGTATAGGACGACTTGTTCTTCACGTTGCAGCAGGTGGTAGTCATCTTTCTCCGCTCTGGGTTTCCTCTTGTTTTTGAGTATTGTCTTTTTATATTTAGTCAAGTTTTGACTAAATATTTTAACGTAGAGGGGGGAATCGAGACGAGGGTCGTGGTGTATGTGTGTGTGTCTGTCTGTCTGTCTGTGTGTGTGTGTGTAGAGCGATTCAGAACAAACTACTGGACCGATCTTTATGAAATTTGACATGAGAGTTCCTGGGATTGATATCCCCGAACGTTTTTTTCATTTTTGTGATAAATGTCTTTGATGACGTCATATCCGGCTTTTCGTGAAAGTTGAGGCGGCACTGTCACGCTCTCATTTTTCAACCAAATTGGTTGAAATTTTGGTCAAGTAATCTTCGACGAAGCCCGGACTTCGGTATTGCATTTCAGCTTGGTGGCTTAAAAATTAATTAATGACTTTGGTCATTAAAAATCGGAAAATTGTAAAAAAAAATAAAAATTTATAAAACGATCCAAATTTACGTTCATCTTATTCTCCATCATTTTCTGATTCCAAAAACATATAAATATGTTGTATTTGGATTAAAAACAAGCTCTGAAAATTAAATATATAAAAATTATTATCAAAATTAAATTGTCCAAATCAATTTAAAAACACTTTCATCTTATTCCTTGTCGGTTCCTGATTCCAAAAGCATATAGATATGATATGTTTGGATTAAAAACACGCTCAGACAGTTAAAACAAAGAGAGGTACAGAAAAGCGTGCTATCCTTCTTAGCGCAACTACTACCCCGCTCTTCTTGTCAATTTCACTGCCTTTGCCATGAGCGGTGGACTGACGATGCTACGAGTATACGGTCTTGCTGAAAAATGGCATTGCGTTCAGTTTCATTCTGTGAGTTCGACAGCTACTTGACTAAATATTGTATTTTCGCCTTACGCGACTTGTTTTCCTTGTACTGCAGGTGGGACGTGAACTGTTCCTTTGAGGCACCTTCCTTGGCAAATTAATCGTCCGATTCATTCTTATCGCTGACTGTGTAAAGGCGTGTAAATCTCATATCTCCTGTTTTACTACAGGTAGGCATCGTTTATTTCTCAAACATCGTGTGCACGCCAATTCCAAGCTATTCATAACATATCAGCTCAATTAAACCTAGAGTACCTTAGATACAAGTCTAATAGTAATAAAAAGACAGAGAGACAGACAAACAAACAGACACACAGACAGACAGAGCGAAAGCTAAACACCCCTTATTTACCGGAGTGTATTTATGGAGTGTGGGGCGGCCAGTTTAGACTTGGACGGTCTGGGTGTCTGTGTCTGTCCGACTAGCTGTTTGTCAGGTCATATATCTCTTTCTCTCTGTTTATGTCTGTATGGCTGTCTTCTTGTCTGTCTGTCTGTTTGTTTCTCTCTCTCTCCCTCTCCCTTTCTCACTATCTCTCTCTTCCTCTCTATATGTCTATATGTGGCTCTATCTGTCTCTCTCTGTGTCTGCGTCTGTCTGTCTGTCTGTCTCGCTTACTTTCTGTCTCTCTTTCTTTCTCTCTCCCTGTCTATGTCTGTCTATCTGCTTGTCTGCCTGCCTGCCTGCCTGTCTCTCTCTCTCCTTCTCTCTTTCTCCCTCTACCCCCCA
>NC_090260.1:55197909-55202909 GCF_037325665.1 Littorina saxatilis
CTGTGATCGTGAAAGCTAAAATTTCCCTTCCCGTGATCGTGATGATACCCCCCCCCCCTTTGGGGCCCTCTGTGTAGTGTGAAGACTGCAACTACTGTAACATATTTTATGTGTTTTCGGTGTTGTTGTTTTTCATCGGTACAAGAAGCATGCTCTGATGTGTGTCCATTAGCTAGCGATACGGCTCAATAAATCAGAGGTCCGGGAAAATGAGCTTTTACGTTTTTCAAGTTTTGTTTTATATTGGCTGCAGGTCCCCTGGACAATAAAACCCCAAATTGGTCGCTTATTATTGACATATGTCGATTTCAAGTGTGATTAGAAAGTACTGAGAGTGTAGAATAATGCTTTGGTTTGCACAATATGAGCATTATAATCAATCTTCTTCTTCTTCTTCTTCTTCTTCTTCTTCTTCTTCTTCTTCTGCTTCTTCTTCTTCTTCTTCTTCTTCTTCTTCTTCTTCTTCTTCTTCTTCTTCTTCTTCTTCTTCTTCTTCTTCTTCTGCTTCTTCTTCTTCTTCTTTTGCTTCTTCTTCGTCGTCAGCATTCTCTTTCCCCTCCTCCTCCTCCTCCTCCTCCTCCTCATTATCATCATCATCATCATCATCATCATCATCATCATCATCATCATCATCATCATCATCATCATCATCATCATCATCATCATCATCATCATCACCATCATCATCACCATCATCATCATCATCATCATCATCATCATCATCTACATACTCACTGTTCGCACAGTCTCTGCCGCTATGCTGAACGGGACACTGACACACGTTGCGAGGACAGGTGCAGGAGTAGCGTCTCACTGCACAGGAACCTTGGGACGCCACACACGTTCCGCCGTTCTGACACGGCGGGTTGCACACGGCTGCACAGCGGACCAAGATACACTTCAGAAACTTAAAAGATACACAGTGGTACCTGTGATGAAAGGTCACCCTTGGGGGCAGCAAAATGTGAACCTACAATGCAGGTGGCCTTCTGTGACAGGTATACTTTATGTAAATACAACAGACAGTGGGACGAGAGAAAGCGCCCTTTTGATGGGGGTGTTCTTTCATCGGAGGTGCCTCACATCACGATACAAGATACAAGATACAAGATACAAGATACAAGAAATTGTATTGTCCTCATCAATACAATACTGGAGTCGCTATGAATCCATTTTACTATCATTCTCAATAGCGCGACCCAATTTGAATCTGAAAACGCGATGAAAACAAATTGTGACGATGTTCTTGTTTGCTTGGTTTTTTTTTATGACAAATACTTGTCTTAGAATATAACATGAACAACATTGCAAACAACACTTGTTATGTGTCCGTTATGTTTCCGTTACAACTCACACCCCCAAATTGCACAAACAAGTCGGTTTTTGCCGACTACATGTCATACACACATGTATGCGGGGCTACAACAAAAGCAGCTTGCTCAGGGTAAACAATTTTAAGAACGTTATTGTCTCGATGCCTTAACAAAAGACTGTTTTATGTACTGTGAAGCTCGATAGTTTCTTGTTCACGCGAGTGCATAAATTAACCTAGTTATTACGTGGTGTTTGGTCGGAGTTCGATTCAACTGAGTGATTCCGGCCTCCATTTTGTTTTACACAAACTCATGATGACGTCTGACATAGTTTGCTAGTGTCGTGTCTTTTTGTGCATGATGTGGTGATCTACCTGATCTAGATTTAGGTCCAAAAATAGGCCAAGACCAGCCGGGTCCAAATTAATTCGTAAAAAAAATCGCAGTTCTTGACTCTTTGGGTGCAAGTCAACGAAACTTGGTAGTTATTCTAACGGATAGCTGCCTGAGGTATGACTAAAAGCCCCAAGGGCTCCGTGCACCTGGATTTGACAAGTTCAGTATCTTTGAAGGAGATTACTTCTGACATGTAGCGTCTTATTTCCTTCATTTCTGAACCTCATAATTATTAAGAATAGTTTGTTTAATGTTGTTTTCATTTTCATTACTTTACTGTCCCATCGCTGGAAAATTCGGGTCGCTTGCTCCTAGTGAGAAGCTAGCAGTGACAGAGTCGCGCTATACCCAGGTGTGTGCGGGTTTAGGTGTAATCGGCCACCTGCACTTATTTCTGAACCTCATAATAGCAACGTATCAATACTGTAGATAAGGATATCCCCTGCAGCTATTAGAAGCACCCATAATATACGTGGCCAAGCTAAAGCGCTCTTAAAAACTATATCTCTCTCACCTTGGCTATTTACTGTTATCTTGTTTTGACTGGATAGCGAACACTACCGGGTCTCTCACATGTATGTGAGTGTGTGCTTGGTCTATATTCTTTATCTATGATATTGTTATCAATCGTGATTTCGAGAGAGAAGCGAATATTTGTTTTAATCAATGCGGAAGCCGAGGTATGATATTCATTGTTTTTTGTCTGAACATTTCAAGTGATATATATACATGTGCAGTGCCCTCTACACACTTTGTCTTAGTTAGTAATACTATTTTATCAAGGCGGAAGTCACGGTATGCTATTGATTTTGTAACCGGATCTTGCGAGCGATTCATTATATCGACACTGCACATTATACTGCTAGTTTGAGTGAATGTAGGTTTATACTTATGCTGTCCAGTGTTGTTTTTAAATGAATGTTGTTGGTCAGTTTGTATAAATGATGCCTGTGTTGGTGTATATGGTTGGATTGAAATGTTTTTTAACCGCATGCAATGTCATCACAAATTCCCAACCTTGGTCGATTAAAGATTCTGTATTCTGTATTAATATATGAGTGATAGATGTCAAAAACAATGAAATAATGAAAATAAAAAAGAAAGACAAAAATACAAAATGCCCCCTGCACAATCAATCAAGACATTATAGTGTTAAGAATATTTTGTTTAATTTTGTTTTCATTTTCATTACTTTACTGTCCTATCACTAGAAAATTCCAGCGAGTGGGAAGCCAGCAGCAACAGAATAGCCAGGTGTGTGCATGTTTAGGGGCAATCTGCCAGAGGTCTATTATATGCCTCAGTGGTGACACGGGGATTGAACATGGATACCGTCTCTGAGTCTGCACATGAAATTGACCCGTATCCATCCCGGCCCGGAATCGAACCTGTGATCGGCGTAAAACAAATCCAGTGCTCTACCAGCTCCCCATTTGTTGTTTTAAAGATGACAAACTGACGAAATAATGCAAAATAGCAACACGCCTCTTCGACCACAAACAAACAAAACAAATAGATCACATTATTGACGGATCCTTCACTTTTTATGAAGGAAATAGATAAAGTTTTACAGTTTGACCCCAAGTCCCTATGCTCTGACGCGAAATAACAATAAGCCAATATCCATAGTAGACAGATCTAGATGTGGAACCTTGAGCACGTGCACGGGAACGTGTACGGGTGACGTCATCAAATTCTGTTTTTATGTCACGCATTTGCCAAGATCTGCAGTCTTGGTGGGAGCAAAACAACGTTTGGAACATTGGAGAAAAAAGTAAGTCACGGGTGACGCAATATCTACACATACGCGTACAGGTCTTTGCCATACGTTCGATCATCTAGAACACTGTACCAACAGCTGCTTGCAGATCTTGACCAGAAGACGACATGCACATTTAACAACGCGATTTTGATTCTAAAAGTGAGAAATGTCCACGAGATCACCACATGAGATAGAATAAGATACAAACAACCACACGTGTTTACTGTCCTTAGCCTTTTTGTAAACGTCGGAGAATCAACTGCAAAATCCAAATCGTTTCAGTACCCAATGCCAATGGACAATAATATCGATAACAATTAATATTCGGGAATCACTTGGCAGTTTTACTCTCTATCTCAGACCTATTTATGCCGTGTGAGATGGAATTTTTGTACACAATACATCACGCATTCACATCGACCAGCAGATCGCAGCCATTTCGGCGCATATCCTACTTTTCACGGCCTATTATTCCAAGTCACACGGGTATTTTGGTGGACATTTTGTTTTTTATCTATGCATATACAATTTTGCCAGGAAAGACCCTTTTGTCAATCGTGGGATCTTTAACGTGCACACCCTTATGTAGTGTACGCGAAGGGACCTCGGTTTTTCGTCTCAAGACTAGCACTTGAACCCACCACCTAGGTTATGAAAGGGGGGAGAAAATTGCCAACGCCCTGACCCAGGGTCGAACTCGCAACCTCTCACTTCCGAGCGCAAGTGCGTTACCACTCGGCCACCCAGTCCACTATCTCAGATCTGCGCAGGCAAAACTATCATTCTATCATTGACACACACCAACAAATCAACTCCAGGACTGAATCCTGTGCAGAGTTAGAATTGTTCGGATGAATGTATTTTTAAAGAGCTACTTATTCTCAAATCATTTCAAGTAAAAGTCTTGTAGGATCTGAAAAGGCGAACCGAATTATTGACACGGGATGAACCAGCCGTGCCTTTAATCACGAAATCGATTTCTACAACTTTTCAGGAGAGAGAGAAAACTGTTCCAACTGTTACGCCATTTTGTGGCCTATTTCTCTGATCAGTAGAGTCAGTACTGTAAAGTACACATTCTCTGGTAGAGTTACGCCATTTTGTGGCCTATTTCTCTGATCAGTAGAGTCAGTACTGTAAAGTACACATTCTCTGGTAGAGTTACGCCATTTTGTGGCCTATTTCTCTAATCAGTAGAGTTAGTACTGTAAAGTACACATTCTCTGGTAGAGTTACGCCATTTTGTGGCCTATTTCTCTGATCAGTAGAGTCAGTACTGTAAAGTACACATTCTCTGGTAGAGTTAGGCCATTTTGTGTCCTATTTCTCTGATCAGTAAAGTCAGTACTGTAAAGTACACATTCTCTGGTAGAGTTACGCCGTTTTGTGTCCTACTTCTCTGATCAGTAGAGTTAGTACTGTAAAGTACACATTCTCTGGTAGAGTTACGCCATTTTGTGGCCTATTTCTCTGATCAGTAGAGTCAGAGACTGTAAAGTACACATTCTCTGGTAGAGTTACGCCCTTTT